>NC_087550.1:66246147-66546147 GCF_036250125.1 Pseudopipra pipra | reverse complement strand
TTTCTTGAAGAAAAAGAAATCTACTCTATACAGTTAAAATAATCTCTTTAATATTGGTACCAAAATAGCAAAATGCTGTAATTACATCATTATTTTGTCAGTCTCTGTCAATCCATTGTAAGAAAATATTCTCTCTCTCACCCTTTATCCAGGTCTTAACATCTTCAAAATGTTGTTATCTCAATTGTCTTAGAGTGCATGCTTTTCAAGTCAGGGATATGTCTTCTATTTGTCTGTAAAGTGCCATCATATTTACTGGGTTATTAGTAAATCAATAAAAAGTAGTAATTGGCTATCTTTTGTAGCTCTTAATGCCCATAATAATGCATTTACTTTGGCAAAACAGACTATCTTGATTATACATACTTGCCATATCTACTTCAGATACGGAACAGTTTTACTGACCCTTATTAAATGCAAATCACACTCAAAGTTCACCCACCAAGAGAGAAAAAGGTTATCTTTCCTGTCCAGCAGTAGCTCTGGACAGCAATCTGTCTAGTTTCTACTCATAAGTCCTTTGGCCTGCATCTATATTAGCAAATTAAAAAGGGCCAGAGAACTTTTTTTGGACACTGGAATACATCTGTCTGTACCGCTACATTATAATACTCCCTTGGGTGGTTTTGGTTTGTTGAAAAAAGCACTAACAAATAGCTTCTGATGACAGTGTGAGAAAGGAAAAAAAGAATATGGCTGTAATTTCTGGTTTTGGAGGGTATGAATGTATTAGTATGGATGCAGTACTAATACTGAATGCCAAAGAATTGTCCCATTAATTTGTTTACAAGTACATGCAGCCTTAGATGGTGATCAAAATGCTAAGCAATTTAAATGGATGAAAAATCTAAGTTTTTATTCTAAAAGTCTGAAAAAGCCTTGGAGCTGGTAAAGACTCAGTAACGTTACTTTGGGTTCCCTGCTGCATAGCCATGTGATGGGGATTTCTCACAAAGACCCTCTTTTTAATCCCCAGGAAAAATCTGTGAGAAGAAAGTAAAAATATGAAGCGTTATGTATAAACTATTCTTTATTTTCCACTAATAGGTATAGTAAAAACCGAAATTTGTATTGAATAGTTGAATTCTGTGTGATACCACATAAATCTTCAGATATATAGAAGTGTGACCATGACTGTATGCCCTAAAGTATGCCTAAAAATATATTGTTCTTCATCTTTGCATACAGTGAAAAAATTGAAGGATATACAGACAGTGTGGTATTAGGTAATACAAGATGCATAGCTAATTCCAGGATCACTTTTTAACTGGTCATAGGTCTTCCAAGTCTGCAGCTCATGTCGATGAAATAACCTGGTCATGAATCTTTAAACATGAGTTCATTCTGTCTGCAAATTTAGAAAGACTGTCTCATGTTTAGGAATTCTTCACACTTATTTTGCTGTTTGTTGGTTTTGTTTCTTTGTTGGTTTTGTTTGTTTTTTTAAGATCAACAATCAAAGAACACATGGAAATGTGAAAAGCCTAGAGAGAAATTTATACTTTTTTAATAACAAGTAGCTTGCTGTTATAGATTTCTAATAGTTCTAGTTACTGCAGGAACAATGTTTGTATGCAACATTACATAGTATATTGACAATATATGAGTAATGCAACCAAATGTCTTAATTTTTTTACTTAGCATGAGTGTGAGACTCTGGATATTGAAATACCTGTACAAGCTACACACTAAACAGAAATACAGACAGATTTAAATAGAAAAATATTAACAAAGATATTCAAAATTATTCAGTTCGTACAGATAAATTTCAAGAAGTCTTGTCTTTTAATATTGCAGCTTTGCATAACCTAGAGGTATTTTGCTACAAAAGTATATTAAGGTAAACAGTCAAATTCAGATACATAATATCTAGAGCTCTATGATTCCCACTGCAGAAATCTCCATAATTATAGAGATTATAGAGATTGCACACTAATACTAATTCTCCACTAAAACCGATGCAATTAAAAGATAGCAGTAGTTCTAAATTAAAACCTCAAATTTGCATTTGAAAGATAACAATTAGATTAGTCAATAAAACTTTGTGAAGTAAAAATGTAATCTTTACTTTTTTCCTGTGGAAAAACAAAGAAAATAAAGAACAGAAGAGACAAACAGAAGGAACAATGTAATTATTTACAGTGTAGCTTTGTTCGCCTAGTCACTGCAGTGTTTCAGTTCTGGATTTTGGGAACAGCTGTTCACACATGTAATATGTATATCTACACTGCCATGAAAGATAGATGATAAGTTAGGCTTCCAAACTGCTGCTGCTTTTATTGTTGACTTCGTCATTTTACAGCACCTTCCAGGTATGCATCAGCCACAAGTGATGGAGAAAGGAGAAGGGGGAAATGGCAAAACCAACCTTTCAGCACTGTGCAGGATTGGGATCAAAGTTCACTTTGAATTCCTTGTATATGTGACAATATTGGTTTTCAGAAGTGTTGTAGAGCGAAGTTATGAAAAATTTTGTGTGAAAGAATTCAACATTAAAAAAAAAAAGGTCACAACCATCACTAGGTTTAAAAAATATGTTAGAGAAAAACTTGCAGTGGGAGCTTTCGTAGAGTTTATAAATTGTAAGTGCTAGAGCTATTTTTTTGTAAATGAAGTATGGAAGATTAGGAATTTGATGCATATATTTGTTCTCTAAGCAGCAGGGATATTTTAGCATTTGTGGCCTAATGTCTAATCCAAGAAAATGGATTGCAATTTTATTTAGTTATCACCTGCTGTGTAGAGATCTCATTACAAGTGCAAGGATCATAGGGGATGTTGTGGGTATATGTATTTTTTCCCCTCATCGCTTCAAACATGGAGGAAATAATTCCCTCCTTAGACCTTAATGAGTCAAGGTGAATTCAAACCAGATGTTTTCTGCTTTTATTCCCACTTACAAATCACAGCTCCACTTGCTGCACACAATGCCTTAGATGTAATGACCAACTAGAGCTCCCTCTTTTAGGACTGAACGTTCATGGGTCAGACTCCAAGCTAAATGTTTATTTTTCTAACTGTTTTATAGTAGAGTTTGGTTAAAAGACTTGGCATAGTGTACTGCAGTTTTATTTTAAGCTTGACAGCAGTCCTGGCCTCAAAGTGTGTATGTGTGTAATTTAGTTGCTGTGCTACTGGAAGTCTATGGAAGATTAATGAATGGTAAAGCTATGTGGCAGTTGTGAAGAGATGCAGAATAGAACAAACCAGTTACCATCTGTTCAAAATGTCTCTTACAGCTCTTTTAAGGAAAACCATTATGAACATGAGATAAAGGCATGCAATAGTTTAAATATTAATATTTTTCGAATGTCAGTGGGAAGTTCTGTTTCTATACTTACCTTGTGGGGCAGTGTCTCATGTACAAGTATATACACATGCATATATTTGTGTTTGTGTGATGTGTGTTTAAGTCTCCTTTGTGGTATTTTCAAAAAACATAGGAAAAAACCAGCACAACACAAAACAAAGCACTAGACCCTTGATAGTTCAAGTTATTGAAAAAGCTACCAAATTTTGTTTTCCCCTAAGTAAAATGGAGATATTTACTTCTAGAAAAGCTTTATATGTGCAGTGTATATTGACTGAAATAAAAGTTGGGTGGGTGTATCTGAAATTTAAACCTATGTGATTTTATATAACCTCACCATGGGACATCCGTATTTTTCAGAGGGACTTACTAGGTTTAATAGAGAATTCATAGCAAAATTTCAAGTTAGATATATATGTTACCAGACCAAAAAATGCATATAATTTAGTTAACTAGTATTTCCCTGTATCTTAGTTTTCAGAGAAAGATTATACTGAATGAGAATTATAGTTTTGAAGATTTCCTGAGTCTGATTTGGTTGCCGATGTCCCTTGGAAGACCCCAGGCTTCTAGCTAGGAGCTCATTGAAGGGGTTTTACTCTAAAAACATACATGGGTCCAAAAATCACCTGACAAATTTATTAAAAGGACCTTCAGTTTTTTCGTACCTTGAGAGGGTGAAAGGGAGAAGATGCAACACACATTTTCTCAGGAGGTAAAATAACACACTTGTGCTGGCAAACTTTAGAAAATAAGGGAACTTGGCAAAAGTTCAAAAGGCAACATTCAACCAAAATAAAGCATTTCTCAAAGAATGACTTAGCACACACTAACCCATACAATTTAGCAAAATCCAACCCATCCAGTTCTAAGTTGCCCAAAATGTCAAGAAAGGAGATTAGGAGAAGAAGAAGTAAAGAAAGAGAGAAAAAGAGAGAATTATAGCTACGACCCCTATATCCAGCATAGATCCAGCTATCAGGAGTCCAGAAGATGATAGCGTCCAACCACACAATGGCCCCATGCTGCTGGTTTTATTTGCTCTGTCACCTGTGGCCACGACCCCTCCCCTCCAGGCAGGACTTCTGGCCCAGTGGCCACTCTGGGGCTCCAGGGCAGGGTGAGGGGCAGTGCTCCCAGTGTGCCAGCCATTCTAAGGCTAGGGTAGAGACTCCAAGGGATGTGGTATGGGCAGTGCTCCTGGGGTGCCAGACAATATGGGGATGGGTTAGGGGTTCCAGTGGGTGTGGTATAGGCAGTGCTCCCGGTCTGCTTTTGACTGACAGCTGCCCTAGGGCTGCCCAAGGAGACTCCAAGGGGCTGGGGTATGGGACAGGGCATCACCTCACCTCTATGAAATTCGACCTGTCCCTTCCCCACACTCACACACTTGAGTTCGTCTGAGCCAATAATTAATATAATAACCCAATGTCTCACATCCCTCAGCAGATAAATCTAGATACAGCTTCAGAAACTTTGCAAGCCTGTGAATGTTTTAACACTTCCTGTTGTGTAAATATTTGATGTTCTGAATTTTTTAGGGGTTAATTCTATTGACCCTTACTTCTCAAGAGCAGACAAGATGGAATTCCTGTCACTTCGGGGAAGGGATTCTGCTTTCCTAACTCCTTTGAGTGACATCAACTTTCAGAATAAGGCAGAGTCTACCTCAAAGCAGTGTCTAGGCTTCCTTTACAACCAATATGATTCTAGACAATATAGTGACTGAAATCTAGAGAGCTATTCAGATGATCAAATTTAGTGATTACTGTGGGATGCAACAAATAACTCTTCTGCATCTCATGAACAGCAGTGATTAGAGAAGCAATTAATCTGGTGACACATAAACATCTAGTGCAATTTTATATGCCATGAGGTTATTCCACCTGACTTGTTCAAGTCTCCTCCAAGCCTTGTTGGCTGTCAGTCAAGCTTCATGTTATTGCCTCTGAGAGTTTAGGGCATCTCAAACAGAATGAGATACCTGTGTGTGGTTAGTTGAATCTCATCTGCAATTTCAGATTGAGTTCAATAGGGGTTTAGATCATCCAGATCTCAAATAGCTGTAGATGTTTACATGTAGATGAACAGAATCCTGCTCAAATCAACTAAGATTTAACTGATCGTCTTGAGCTTGACTTTTATGAGAATTTAATATTACTTAAAATCTCCAAGGATATCTGCCAAGTCTAGCATATGTTACCGTACTCTTGGGAGAGGTGTCTGGAAGTGTTAATGGAAGCTGGAAGTAGAGTCCAGGACATCGTAAAAAGCGTATGTGGACAGCTGAACTGAGCTCTTTGCCTCTCTTTACATATGTGGAAGGAAACATACACTCTGGAAGACATTGGTTTGAAAATCCACTTAGATAAATATAAAATAAAGAGAATAGAAAACGAGTTCTGCATACCACCACTGAGTGAGGAACTGTCCTTCAGAGACATGTGTTTGTCTTTATTGGTTATAGTAGGAACACAGAAAAATCAACTTAAATGCAAACTATATTTTCACATACTTCAAAAACAGAGACTAATCCCATTCATATTTTATAAACTTTCCTCATCTTCCTCTGTTATTGACCCACTACCTTTTTTAAATCTGAGTGTAAAAAAAACCCCAGAAATAAAAAGTAAGGATATTTCCTTTCTGCTTTCATGTGGATAACCTCCTTTTACCTTCACATGGCAATCCATCAGCTACCATAGAGTTCAAAGGAAAACGTACAAATTGTTTTTAAACTTTCTAAATTTTAAAATAAGCCATCATAATTAGTGGTGCTGTGTTAATTGTACATTAAGAAAGTACATAGGTCTGTAAGGGGCCAAAGTATGCACAATGCAACAAACATATTTACATTTTGTTTCCTTCACTTTTTCTATCAAATTATTGAGCACCTTGTATGTTTTGAGTTTAAATTTGCCTTTTGTCTTCTATACTGAATAGGCTTAAATATGATCTTATGTCATCTCACTCAGTCCAACAAACATTTAATATTGTAACACCAACCAACATTAATTTTTCTAATTAGAAAAAAAAAGTTTATTTTCTGTGACATGTAGAATTTCAGGGGTTGTTAATCCATCAAATAAAGTACATTATCACATTTGAGCAGAATAGTCTAGTTTTTAATTAAAGCACTGTACACAGAAAAGTCTAATAATTTATTATACTTGATGAATGGTAAAATATTCTTTCAACATTAACTAGTCTATTCAATTTTTTCTCTGAGAATGATTAGAGGCTACCAAGGAAAAGCATCTTTGGTTGAAACATTATACTTTTTATTAGGTTTATCTCAAACTGTGTAATTGTTTTTAATAGTTTAACATATGTTCAAGCTCTACTCTTTTCAAAAAGGCTAAAATTCCATCTCTAACAGAATATTTACTTTTAATAAAATCTTTGTATTCTTTTCTAAAAAATGTAGTATGTATAAAAATGAGAGATCTAGAAAATCTGTTCCTCTTTCCTTAGACTAAATGATACGCAAGAGCCAATTTGAAGACATGAGTCCAAGTTTAAGAGCTAGACTGGCATACATCATGAAATGAGATAAACTCATCATTAGAGCCATATAATAAAGTAGTCATTCATTAAATGTAATTTATAATGTATTTAATACATAAATGTATTAAATTACCCTAAATATTTTAATCTTGTTGGGGACAGCAGCTATTTTTACTAAATACTGGAGTACAGAGAGATGCATACCCTTAAATCCCTGTTTTCTGAAACCTGTAAATATCTAGCATGATCAAGAGTGTTTGTTGTGGGACACTGAATCAGTCTTCTAGCAAATTTCCTTTGAAATTAATATAAGAGACAAAAGTCCTACATCTAAGTTTTTTTGCAATCTAGAAGAATTAAAATTAATCTTTAATTTAATAAAATCCAGGCTATTTTGTAGGAAAGACACACCTTTCCCTTTCATCTTGCTTTTCACTGAGCTATGCCAGACAGTTAGCAATACTAGAGCAACTGCTCTAGTTAGATTGCAGTGTCTCCTTCTTACCACCATGGCTGGAGGCTGTTTCCTAATATAGGCTCTTTCCTTCTCAGCAGGTTCCCAGGGTCTTCTCCTGGCTACAGTCTTGTTCATTTGTCCACTAGAGTCATCTTTCCACGCTACCCAGAGGCAGCACCTGCTCAGAGGAAAGGAGAATCCTATCAGCAAAAGGTTCCGTTCCCATCTCATCCATGAGAAAAGTGTCAGGGTTTAGTTCATAAATAGACTTCTAATTTCAGTTATAATAACTAATATATAGGACAAGATCCAGACTGCTTGTTTCCAGAGCCAATTTAATTGTTCTGACACTTAACAGAAAATGACAGGTGTAAGATAAGTTTATTCAGATTTTATAAATTAAAGGATTATTCTCTATGCAATCACTCCAAAGAAGTAAGTGTTTCTGAGACTGAATAGGGTTCAGTCAATAAGACTAAACAATATAAAATCATATGTACAGAGAGACATTTGCTTTTTTGCGCTTCTCTGCAGGTTAGTAATCTGATAAAGGTTGTGCTTATATAGTGATGCAATTAAGTTCTTGATCCCAAGTTTAATCAGAGCAGATCTGCTAACACATCAAATTTATGTCCATGTTTGATATGTTAACATACACTAAGCCTGTCTACACATAGTCAGTTATGGAGTCTAAGCTGGGAGCTGGAATCTAATAGCTGAAATGCATCAAGGAACAGCTTCTTAAATTACTTTTAGTTCTGAAAGACTTTGTGAGCAATTCTAGTTAGTTCAAACAAAGAAAAAAAAATACAATACAGCTCATAACCAAAAAGGTTCCTTTTTTAAAATGAGCTGGGGTTTCAACCCATGAGTTTCAGTGTCTTAATTGGAAGTGGTAGGTAACCAAATAAAAACTTTCCTAAACAAAATAAGTAAAAACCTTCCTAAAGCTGGAAGTCTTTGAACTATAGACCTATTACACTTTTTTATCCCTGCAGCAGGAAGGATGTATTCAATTTCAGATTCTGGGTGCTATCAGTTTACCTACAGTGCAATGTTTATCTTTCAGAGAAGCTCCAAATTGTACCATGTTACATTTTATTAGGTTGACGGTTCAGCAGGTAAACCTCAAAGAGAAGGTTTAAGGCCTTACTGAAAGAACTACATAAACATGTCTTTAGAGCTATTTCCTTTTTCTGAGGATCTGGGCTTCTCATGTGAAGGCACATGATTAAATAAACAGACTTTTTCTGGGTCAGAAGACAAGAAGAGGATAATGTAGAAGTGCCCACATTTTGTACAAAAACTATTGAACTGATTCAAAGTTCCTACTAGCAGGAGCTAGAGGATTCAAAGAGGCTAAGGGACACCTTCCATCTCTTCAATTGAAGTTAAATCATGGTGAAGACAGGAGGCAAGAGAAAGGGATTGAGAGAAGGGAAGGCAACTGGAAAGTAGCCACAGCTCAGAAATTACTGTACTGTTGCAAGAAGGAAAAGTTGCAAATTCTTCTCCTATTGATTCTTATTCCCTTCTATTCAGCAACTATCTAATATTAAAATACATTTCAGGCAGCAGTACTTTTTGTATCTAATCTGTTATAATATAATGTAATATTTTATAAGAAATTGAAATAAAATTCTGTGTGTGATAATTTAGTCTGGTTAGAATGCAGCTGTGGTCTATGGAATTGTTGATAGTGGCTGATCTTGCTGGCTGAGAATTTGAGAATTAATCAGTAAACAATTCACTTAATACTCTTGTTCTCTTTCAGGCCTCTCAAAGTAAATTTAGCAACATCAACTGTTAGACCTTGAATCACTGGTTTCAGCTAGCTTACTTCAAACATTTAAACATGTTAGGTAGGTGTCTAAGTGGCCTTGGTGATAAGATAATTACAAAGGAATATAAAAAAAGGGGCAACTTCTCAGTGTTACCTGGGATTTTTCTCCCAGTTTGCTTGTGAAAGGGTACAGAAGCAAAGAAACTTTACTGGTTAGCTTTATCAACATACATGAATGAATGGCTTTGGAAATTCTCAGATGAAGCCAGGTGTTATGTTTTTAATGGTACGAGGTGGACTTCTCTTCCATGAGCTTGTCACATTCCTTTTTAAGCTCATTTAGATATCTGGCCTTCAGAATATCCTGTGGCACTGCATTGCTTAGTTTAATTACACGATATCAAAAGAACAACTTCTGAGAAATGGTGTGTCTTTTACCAAATGGAAATCCCTTCTAAAGGAGGAAATTTTATAGTTAGGGCTGATATCTATCATTAGATCAATAATCTATCCAGAAAAAATAAGACTTATGCATGACTGAAGCCCAGTATTTTAATTTATTGGTTTGTTTACTTCTTCCCAAATATATTGTTTGGTTTAGTTACCTTTCCCATAAACCTTAACTTGGATTTTTACTTAGACAATTGATTATGTTTAACAAAAATGCAACTGTAACTCTTAGTAAGAGATACTTGAAAATACTCTATTTCTGAGGTCTGTGTCCTGATATTTCAATAGATGTATAGAATTTGGTTTCCCATTCCCTGGAGACTCCCAGCTTTAAATTGGCTTCATCAACTGTCATTTCTTATATGAAGCTAAATCAAAGAATCATAGAATGATTTGGGCTGGAAGGGACTTCAGAGATCATCTAGTTCCAACACTGCTACCATGGACAGGGATACCTTTCACTAGACCAGATTTCTCAAAGGCCCATCCAGCCTGGCCTTGAATACTTCCAGTGATGAGGCATCCACAGGTTCTCTGGACAACCTGTTCCAGTGCCTCACCACCCTCACAGTGGAGAATTTCTTCCAAATATCTAATCTAAATCTACCCTCTGTCAGTTTAAAGCCATTTCTCTTGTCCTGTCATTACATGCCCTTGTTAAAAGACCCTCTCCAGCTTTCTTGTAGGCCCCCTTCAGGTACTGGGAGGTTACCATAAGGTCTCCCTGGAATCTTCTCTTCTCCATGTTGAACAGCTCTAACTCTCTCAGTTTGTCTTCAGAGCATATGTTTCACATAACACTTTTTTTTTTAATCTAATTTTTAGTTCTATGTAATTTTATAAATTGGAATCTATTTTTTGCCTTCATTGTATCTCAGAAAATAATACTCATCATGTTGTTGGCAAAGGGCACATGGTGTTTTGTAACCAACCTCACCCCACAGTTACTCTTTCACTTATAAGGAGGCTGGATTTAGACCTGATTTTTGAAAATAAGAAAAGTAATCAAATGCATTTTGTAAACATCAGATATTTAATCCAGTTCTTCATATTCTGGCCAGAAGATTTTGCTAATAAGGAAACCTTGCTTAGACACTAAAATGGTAAAACGCACATGGAAAACCAACAGCAGCACAGTTCAGCCACACAGTCCATTATCTACTAAAGGAATGGATTTTTAATGAGATTTCCTTGACACTGGTGTTCTTCTATCACAACCAGGACTGCTAATGTACCAATCAGACTGGAGCAATGTTGCTGCCAGCATTCTTCCTTAAAGAATACTTTTTTTTGTTATATCCCGTTAACTATTTAGCAGGTTTGCATTGCACACAAATTCTTACAACACAGTTTAGTTTTTCATATGAAATAAATCATCCTTCAGATATCAAACGTGGTTCATTTCAATGAACATGAAATTTTTCTTCCAAATGTCAATATTAATGGGGATATATGAATGGGTGGCTCTAATAGTTTTCCTTTGTTGCCCTTTAGGAAAGATCTCTTAGCAATATCTTAGTAATACAATATAATACCTTACTTTCCCTCAGTTATAATCATCTCGGCCCAGACAATTAGGGTAGCTAGCACAGATGAATGTAGCACACAGAATGTTGCTTATACAATCCTGATTTTAGTTGTTGTGTGGGTAATTAGGAGTTATGGCATGTATAAATTATTTAATCATCTACAGAATTTAAGCTTTTTTATTGTTACTTGCTAGTTCTGAAATTGAACACAGAGAATATTGTACTGGACATGTAACAATGAGAACTCATGCAGAACTGTATTGAGGAGAATAAATATTTTAATTTTGTGCAGTAGTGTAACTATAGATGTGGCATAAATTCTATACTGAAGTCCATTTTAGAAGAGTTTATGAAATACTTCCGCTTAATTAGGTGAATTCCATTTAATTTCAAGAATACATAGTGGAAGCATGGTCTGATGATTAAGAATTACAATAGTATGAGGTGTTACCACATCCTATTTTGCTATGCCTTCATGCTAGGACCTTTGGCAAGTACTGAGACTCATGAGAGGAGTTATGCAAAGTTTAGGTACCTAATTTACATTAAACACATAGCAAACAAAGTAGTAGTCTTGGAAATAGTAACTGGGTCTTTCTTCTTTCCATGTAGATGTCATGGAATATAAATAGAATACAAACTTAAATCAAACCAAATCAAACAACAAAAAACCACCAACCCAACAATTAAAAAAACCCAACCAAACCAAAACAGCCAACAGCGTGGGCTTGTTCCCTCTTTTGTTCCTCTTTCAGTAACTTCATCTTTTTGCTACATCTCCCTGTATCTACCTGACTGAAAGAAGCAAAAATGTCTCTGTCTGGTATAGCACAATGGTAAATTCATTTTCATAGGTGCAAGAAGATTTGATTTTGAACACCAAGAAAAGATGAAAATATTAAAATCATGGCTCCAGCTAATCAGGAAGGCTCTTACCTTATATTCCTTCTTGAATTGTATGCTGTATAACAGTGTGATCCCCAAGAGTAAAAACTCAAGAAGGTATCAAAGGCCTTGAAAATACAGGTCCAAGACAATCTGTAATGCCACAAAAGCATAAACAGAGATTACATATGGTCATATAAAAATGAAACTTTAAGAGCTAGGGAGAACTCACTTTAGAGTACAACAACGAGAAAAAAAAAATCCATACATCTAACATCTGTAATGAATCTCTCATATGGTGAAATGTGAAGAAGATAATATATATTTATGTCAAAGTCTGTCACAGTTTCTACCAAAATGGAAAATGGAAGAAGAGCGAGGAATTGATGAAGTATTGCTTCTCTTAAGAAAGTACACTTTGCCTGATCTGTACCACTGCTTACCTGCAGCAGGTCCTTGCTCCTCCTTAGCAGAAAGTACTGCTCTTTCAATTGCAGTTACATTTTGTCTAAACATCAGAGATAATCAAGGGTCAGCGATAAAACATGTGCTTTGACCTTATTTTATTTAATAGTAGCTTGCGTCTACATTCTCTGTCCATGAAGTGTATAGATTGTATTTTGCTTACAGATTTTTGCCTCAGCTCCCAAATTAAGTATCTGACTATAATTTTTTCCATCCTGTAATTAGATTTGAAGAAAGCATTCTGAATAATGCCAATGTTTAAGTTCCCTCTCAGGTAGTTTGACTGCTAACTTTGACTACCAGACAATTTTCTTACCTTAAAAGATTAGTTTATTTTCCACTTTCTTCTGGGAATAGGCATCAAAGCCCTTCTTCGAGAGTCAGACCACTCTTAAAAAAAAGAAGGGTGGATGGAAATGCCCTCCCCCCCACATTTTTTCTAGAAATCAGTGCTTAGGACATTTACTTGGAAAGATTGAATTCTTTGCTTCAGTGAGTCTTACTTGATGCATAGCAGAGCAAATTGCACAAGCAGGATTGAGAAATGCTATCCTCAGAAATCCTTGTAGCCTGTTTCTTATTGTACTCACCAGGGACATGGTCTTACATCTCATCTTGTAGAGGAGAGACTTAGACCTAGATTACCATTTTAGGAAAGTGTCCCAAACTTCTACAGGAAAAAACAGTGTTTGGGAATGACCTGTTGCTAGCATTTTCATAACTCTGAGCATGTCTGTCAGTTCACATCTGGCACATGAGTTTGTAAATGATGCTAAAATGTAGCCATGAAGTTGAGCATTCAGGTTTGTCAGGACATAGTTGATGATGATGACTAGAAACAGGCACTTATGGGATTACATCAGTAAATAACAGCATAAAAGGGGACTAGTCCTTCAACCTAAGAACAAGTAGCTTATTAACTTGCATCCAGTCTACTAGGAACTACGTCTCTCAGTAACAAAGAAACCTCCTTGGAACAGAAGAAACCAGATACAAGGTAAAATCAAAGAATTAAGAATTGTGGGTGATCAGATTCCTGTGTAGAAGTTTATTTCCTCCATGTTTTTTTTTTCCCCTAATGTAACTGTAGACACAGGTGCTGACCTTAGGGACTTATGACTGTGGAGCAAATGTATTTAATTTAGCTATCTATCTGCATTCCTCTCTTGATTTTTTTTCTTATAAGATGTCAAATACTTGGATACTAGTGGGATAGTTATTGAGAGAAGCTGTGGCAAAATAGAAAATGCAATGCGCTAATTGGCCATTCTTCACTGTATTGGTGGCAGTTTTGTATTCCAAAATACTTATTGACTCTGAAGTCAATGGAAGAAGTTCTTTGAACATTTAGGATGGGATTTTGTGATTCTGTGATTCATCTCCACTAATATAAGATGTCTAATTCCAAGTCATTTTGGTAGCTAAAGTAGACTTTATATGCTCCTTTAAATTCTAAGTACTCTGACCATCAGGTCCATGGTATCTCCACCTGAGCAGCCAAAATAAGCATATCCCTTGGCCTTAATCCTTTCCTGTTAGACTTACTCATTTGTAAAATGAAGACAGTAACACCCCTCCATTCCACTGGGCAAAGCAGAAAAGTATTTCTGGTATCTCTCAACTTATAAGTGCCTTCATGCATAACCTTAACATTCTTCCAACATGGTGTTGTAATAATAGGACTAAAATGTAGCTTTTGCTACAATAACAAGGACCTTGAAGTCAAACTTTTGCTGCTTGATCTGTCTCTTAGAGATTTGTTTGTAATTTCAAACTGCCTACAGTTCATTTCATAAGCTGAAGGTAATAAACAGAGAAGAAAGAAATTAAAAACTGAAGGCACTTATCACAGTCTTGAATATTTACTCTGTGTTTGTATCTTCCCAGATAATATTTCCTGGATTTTTGAACCTGTTTTCAGCTGCTATAAGCTTCAGCTCATTATAACATTAATTTTTTTTCAGAACTTAGAGGTAAAGCTTTGGTTTTTCTTTTTGTTTCATACATTTGTTTCTGCATTTTGGCTAAAAGTTTTTTAATTACCTGAAGGAATAAGTTTGCTCTGACATAATAACTGTTCCATGCTGTTTTGATCTGTTCATGTATATGCTTTAGTCTCTTCTTTTTCTGGCAATGTATGCTGAAATGTACTACTGATATGGTTAGGGGGATCCATCATTTGATGCTGTATCTTTTTTAGTTTTTGAGACTATGGGGGATTTTAAGAGGCTACATATTCAATGCAGCAGCAATAATGGCCCTGCTGAATATGATAATATTTTGTGATTGTTACATGTTAGACAGGTACTTGAACACGCATGACCTATTCATACCAAAAAGCTCCCATATCCACTATAATGCTACAGCTTTTCACACTCCCCCTGCTGAGCTTCTAATGCAAACTATCACAGTGTGTGGTCTCTGCTACTGTAAACATGAATTCCTTTCTCATTTTGACTTTATATCTTTTATACTGATTATAATGATTCTCTGTCAGCTCAAAGCTGTCAATGTGCTCCTGAGAGGACTGCTAGTGGCAGCAAAGAAAAAAGAAGAAAAAAGTCTCGGATACCTGGAAAAAAAAAGTATGACTAGAATCAGTAGAAGTTCAAACATCTTTTGCTGCTTAGTTTCATGTAAATGAATGTATATTTATATATGCTGCTCCTTTGCCTTTCTCTCTTTTTATTTTATTTTAATTAAGCTGAATAGTTTAACACTGGGAATAGTCTCTTCCCCTCCACTTCATATATTTTGGAGACATAAAGATGTATACATCACACAGTCTATCTGTCTCATCAGTTTCTGCCCTTGCCAACATCAGTTTGCATTCATTATATTCATCCTGCCCAGTGTAATGTCAGAAGTGAAGCAGGTCTGCTTCCTTCTATTAGAAAACTTATCCACAGTTAGTATTGCTTAATCGTACTTATCAAAGGCAAAGCACTGATAAGAATGTCACATTCTTTTTGCACAGAAGAGGACATTTTGTTATTACAAGAAAGAAAATAATAATGTCACTGTGTAAAGTTACTGTGTATCTCCTTCATCAGCCACAGCAGGAAGTAATACTCTATGTGGTAGTTTAAATCTTCTTCAGTGATTTGACAGCTTCCAACTGAGTAAGAGTCCATGTTTAGATGCATTTAAAGGACTTGGAGCACAGCCTTCAACTTCAAGAACTTGGAGTTGTGGCACAAGCGCGTGATATCACGAGTCTTTCACACAAACCCTGCAATAGTGGTGAGTTGTGTTATAATAATGTTTCATGAGCAAGAGGCAACCATGTTGTTTTTTATGAGACAGAAGCAGTCCTCTCATCTAAAATACAAGGAATTTCAGGGAGTCTGGGTGTGGACAACCTTTTTCTTAAAAATATTAATTTCTCTATCAAAATGAAGGGAAAAATCGTAGAATCGTAGAATCATAGAGTCATACAATCAGGTTGGAAGGGACCACTGAGATCATCAAGTACAACCCTTAATCCACTACCACCGTGGTTTTACTAGACCATGGCATTAAATGCCACATCCAGTCTCATCTTAAAAACCTCCAGGGACGGACAATTCACCACTTCCCTGGGCAGCCCATTCAAATGCCTGATTACCCTCTCTGTAAAAAATTTCTTCCTAATATCTAACCTAAACCTTCCCTGGCAGAGCTTAAGACCATGCCCTCTTGTCTCACTAATAGCTGCCTGGGAGAAGAGACCAACCTCCACCTGGCTACAACCTCCTTTCAGGGAGTTGTAGAGAGTGATGAGGTCTCCCCTGAGCCTCCTCCAGGCTAAACAGCCCCAACTCCCTCAGCCTCTCCTCATAGGACTTGTTCTTGAGTCCCTTCACCAGCCTTGTTGCTCTTCTCTGGACCTGCTCCAGCACCTCAATATCCTTCCTGAACTGAGGCCCTAGAACTGGACACAGTACTCCAGGTGTGGCCTCATCAGTGCTGACTACAGGGGAAGAATAACTTCCTTGGACCTGTTGGCCACACTGTTCCTGATCCAGGCCAGGATGCCATTGGTCTTCTTAGCCACCTGGGCACACTGCTGGCTCACGTTCAGCTTCCTGTGGATCCAAACTCTCAGGTCCCTCTCTACCTGGCTGCTCTCCAGCCACTCTGTCCCCAACCTGTAGCGCTGCATGGGATTGTTGTGGCCAAAGTACAGGACCCGGCACTTGGCCTTGTTGAACCTCATCCTGTTGGAATCAGCCCAACTTTCCAGCTTGTCCAGGTCCCCCTGTAGAGCCCTCCTGCCTTCCAGTTTAGTGTCATCTGCAAATTTGCTGATGGCAGACTCAATTCCCTCATCTAAATCATCAGTAAAGATATTAAACAGAACTGGGCCCAACACTGATTCCTGGGGGACACCACTAGTGACCAGCTGCCATAATGATTTAAGTAATGATCGTGTTTCTACTATAAACCTATGCCATTCAGCTATGAAAAGTTCTTCATCTACTGTCTACTTCAGGAACAAAACTTGACCATAACATATCCCACACTTCCAAACAAGAAGTATAGGAGGTAGAGAAGCAGTTATGTTGTTCTAGCAATAGCTAATGTCTACTTTCATTAATTACAGCAGGAATGGGAAGCAGACAGCTTATCCACTATTAACTGAAATAAGCAAGTGATCAATATGACTGTTAATTGCACAAAGAGCAACGAATACCCTAGATGTCTTCCCATAAGGTAATAACTGAAGAGAATTTTTGTACTGCTGCATTCTTTGCACCAATCACACTCACAGGCAAAGCAAGCACAGGACTGATGCTCAATATACTAAATTTAATGCTGCTCAGTGACAATCAGGGCCTTCAAATATAATACTAATAGTAATGTCAAGTACTATTGTATTTTCAGATTTATGTGAAATTATTGAAATACTATTTGCTATCATTTTTGTACAAGGTTCATCCAGTTGTTTATGTAATATGTTGATATTGATTCTACATAGTAAAGTGCTTATAGCAAGGGCCTAGTGGCTAGTACATCCAACATCTCCAGTGCCAGCAGCAAGTGAATTCTGCCAAGAATTAGTGGCAGCATGCCAAGCCATCCAGTACACAGTTGTCGTGGTTTGGACCTTGTTTTCCCCCAGAGGCTGAGAAAAAGTGGTAGACCCCAAGGGGTGGAAACCCCTGAAAGTTTTGAAGTTCTATCCAATGAGCGCTCCTGCAGAAATGTAAACATACCACAACCAGACCGGAAGAGATGAGTTGTAGTTTTGGTTGTTGTTGGAGAGGTGGCCATGTTGTAGAGCCACGAGGAAGGGGCTCTAAGCCCTTGGGCCCTCTGGGCCCTCCCAGCCCCTGGCTGGGGACTGCGGGGACCTGGAACAGCATAAAGCTGGGCTAGGTGCCTGTAGTTATGCCGGGAGATGTTTTTTTCCATGGGCACAGAGCAGCAGCCGACACTGACCAGAAAACGGTGGCAGAGAGCCAGAGATAAGGACCTGAACTGGAGGAGCAGCAGAAAACAACATGCAGCACCGGAGAGAAGACTCCTGGAAAGGGAGGAGAAAGAGAGCCAGCAGCTGAGAGACAGAGTTTGGGGTAAGACTGTACCAGCCCCTCAAACTCCTTTGAGACCTCCGAGAAAGGAGGAGTAGATGGACTCCTATTTTAGAGGAGCCTTGGAGTACAGCAGTACCAGAGAGAGAGGAGCTAAGAAGCTCAAAAGACGTCCTGGAGCTGGACCGGGACGGCCAGATGGAATGCAGGGGAGTTGACCTTGGCTCCCCCCCTCACACTGCTGCCCCGGTGGCAGCCTGAGAGGCAGAGCACAGAGGCCCTGCAAGAAGGAGCTGAGTCTCCTGCAAGAGATACCAGACAGTCACGAAGACCCCCCTGTGTCTTCGTGATATGACGTGGTGATACGACCTTGTCTGGGGTTACGAAGCCCATGGAAGACCCCTCGGTTGGAGGCGATGGGGTCAAGAGAGAGACTTAGATATCTCCCTCGTTGAGTGCTGGCAGAAAGCCAGCTATCAGCTGCTGCATGTGGAGAAGACAGACAGACTGCTGCCTCAGAAGATGCTGCTGCTCAAAGACTGGAAGGGATCTGTCCTTCTTTCCCTCCTGGACTTTTATTTGGAGGGGAGAGGAGACCTGATCCACTGTAAATATTATATGTCATGGTAGAGATAGTTATGATCGTTTGTATAATGTGATATGGTATTTATTTGTACAGTCATTGTAATATATTCCCTTTCCCCCACTTTGAGTCTGGCGTGTTTTGTCTGGAAAAACCCATCTCACATTAGGTTGAGATGTGGGAGGGGGGATGGAACTAGGGAATTGGATTTTGGGGCTATCTCAAACCATGACATAAAGTATTTACAGTGGATCAGGTCTCCTCTCCCCTCCAAATAATTTTTGCTATCCTATCTAGCTTTGTATTATTATTGTGGGTTTTTTTTAATCATGTTTCTACTGAATATTTTTTCCCTAACACAGCATGCAAGAAAAACAGAGGCAGGTAAAAGTCTTTTTGAAGTCTCTTTCTCAACCAAGAAAAGTTACATCTAGTAAAGATACCACTCTAGAGTCATTAGATGCTGTTATATGTGATTGGTGCTGTGTCATTTAGCAAAGTGTTGCTCAGTGGGTACAGCAGCTGGTATATATGATTTTCTATACCACCTGCAAAAATATCCCATACCATATAATCAACCACCTGGATAAAAAGGAAAGGTAACAAAACACTGTTTATTATGTAGTAGCATCCATATTTTCCCTAAACTTGTGAGTACATAAACAGACTGATAGTACAAACATGTGTACAGGATAAGGTTTGTTAAAGCTTTTCTGTTCAATAAAGCATCTACTGCCTGCTGTTCACATAGTACTGAACAGATTTACCTTATTTCTAATGAAGGCGTTTGGGCAATTTTCTGGCACAAATGAAGTAAAATTATGTACTTAAAATGTTCATTAAAAAAAAAAAAAAGGCATTCAACCAGCCACCACCATTTTCCTGTAACAGATTGAAAACTACAAAACATACAAATGGAACCTCAGTGATAAATTGGTATCATTAGTACTGTCGGGATTACCCATTTGCTTAGAGAGATCCTGTCCAGTGGCAACATTTCAAAACACTGCTTTAACAACTTCTGATTAACAAGTTGCCCTCTAACATTCACAAGGGATACCTTGGATTATCACTGCTCAGCCAGCTCCCTCCCCAAAGTTCCCACTGCTATTATATTTGCAGTGGTCACTGTGATTCATTTCCATGAATCTACAGCAGTTTGGTTGTGCTGAAAATCTGGCACTTGGTCTTCAACATGAAATGCAACACATCTTTTCACGACCTGATACTACACTCTATGTGGGCATCCACCTCTTTAGTCTATTATATCAGAATCTAACAGATGCAGAGAAAGATTTAGAATTTGGAATGATCCCTTTTGCCCTGATTAATTTCATTTCATTTTCTTATATTTGTAAGTAGACTAATTTTTCTTTCATTTTTACTA
Organism: Pseudopipra pipra; assembly: GCF_036250125.1. Classification (NCBI taxonomy): domain Eukaryota; kingdom Metazoa; phylum Chordata; class Aves; order Passeriformes; family Pipridae; genus Pseudopipra; species Pseudopipra pipra. Next base: position 66,526,275 of record NC_087550.1, on the reverse strand, counting down.
CTCAGTTAGGTTTAGTTTTCCTTTGCAAAAATTATTTTTATGTTATAAAAAGGAAAGTAATTAAATAGAACTAAATGACAAAGAAAAAGTGTAGAAGGATATGGAGTCTTTCACCTTCAGGTGAAAGTAATCTGCTGAAGTAATAACTAACTTGGATTTTTTACTATCTGTTTATTGTTTGAAGTTCTGTATTAAATGATCTGAAAATCTCATTCCTGGCTCTGATGGATCAGTAAGGTCATCATGTGTGATATCAACTAATAGTTTGGTCTGCAAAAGCAAAGATTTGGTGAAAAAAAAGAGAAAAATTGTTCTGGCAATGTCACTTTGGTCAGAAGAGAAAAAAATAAACTCAGGAAAAAACCCAAGAATACAAAACTCATAAACTGAAATGGGGATAAAGGTTTTGGTAGAGATAAACAGCATTTTAAGGACTATTCATTTAGCAGTACTCCATTAGAACAATATACTTGCATGGGCTGCAAAACTTCATAAACAGAAGACATGGAAAAACACTAAACACTATTGTGGAGAGGAAAAGCATAAAAATACCTGCTGCTATCCCACCCTTAAGAATAAAAGTCTATTAATTTAGAGTAGTGACACCAATTCTGTGTGCCTGATTTGAGAGAACTTAGAGGGTATGCTTTCCTGAAAGGTCTTGTTAAGCAGTTAATGGAGAATGAAACCCAGATAGTCACATATTCAGAAACTCAGAACAAGATCTGTCACAGAAGACCAAAAAAGAGAAAAAAAATAGAAACAAAACCAAAACCTAACCCCCCCTCCCATCCTGACCAGTAAACCTGGCTTGTTACTGTCTTTATATATAGTCATTGTATAGCTTCAAAGAGAGGTTGATTTTTCAGGGTTGTCAGCTCAATATCTTACTCCAGTGAAAAAACATTTCTTCAGGAATTTTAAAAAAATAAAAATAAAACAAAACGAATAGTGCTAAAACACTAATTAAGTTTGTTTTTGAATTATGTTAATGAAACTACAAAGAAAATGCAAATCTAGAAGTCTCCAGAAATTCTAACGTTTGTGGTGTAGCACCATGACTGGTAGTCCCACAGCAATACTTCCACTGCCCCCTGGAGAATACCATATTAGTAGTTCACAAATGTGCATTAAATTAATCTGTTTGATCAGTAAGTGTTTTCTATTTTTTTGGTGAGCAGGGATTTATTTAGAACTCTATTCCATGGGATTCAAAAATTCTGGAGTAATGCTACCATTTGAGTCAAAGAAGTGAAGTGAGCAAAAATCTGTCAGTATTCGTAATACCAAAATCATTCTTCAAGCCTCATGACATCAGCCAGCAAGATTCTCTTCATTTTAAGTAAGATATAAGTACACTTATAAGTAGTGCTATTTCAGCCCACTAGAAATCTAAGAGGTCCCACTACAGCAGTATAACAGTCACAAGACTAGTGATGCAGCACTTCAGGAGCGCTTTGCCTGCCTAATCATATTATAAACATATTCATAGTAGTCCCATGGAAGTCCAAGACTGCTTTTGTAGTAGGGTACTTATGCAGTACAAATGAAGCTCACTTTGTCACTAAGGAGAGGCTTTTTAACATTTTCTTTGGCACATGGGACTCCTGTTACTACAAGTTTTCCATTATGTTTTTCCATACACAAACACCAACCATATACTTTGTCAGATTGACCTTTGTTTGATATTAATTGAACAACAAAACAAGCAGGAACAAAGGCAGGCATCCATGAGGAAGCACACGTGTAAGTCTTTGCATTGTATGAAGCACAAGTAAAAATAAAACAGCAGCAATCTCTGAGTAGAGGGGGAAAATTCTTTTCATGTAAAAATGAAAAAAAAAATTGATAGTTTCTTATGTGCGTTGTAAAGGCCCCTATGGAACTCTCATTACATTAATTTTAATGGTTGTCTACATCTATGTTAAACCCTGCTTATCTTTATTCGCTTACTGTCTCAAGACCTCAGTTTGTCTAAGGAAATCAGTTTGTTTGGAAGAGACAGAAAGAATCAATGGTCTCTGTATATATCAGTCCTCTTCTCTTTGTGTCCCTTCATCCTTTTACCTTTATAAGTAATATAAAACTGGAATTAAAGGGTCTTAGGTGTGAGAGATCCAGGAAAGCCTGCCCAGGATACTCAAAAGTTCATTAGAATATTAAGTGCTAAATTTTTGTTCATAAAGGTCTCAAAACAAAACAATCTTTAAAAAACCCCTATTAATTACTTATTTAGATACTTGACATGATGAAAAGGGGGGCTCTTAGTTTTTCACGTGAGCTCTCTAAGACTCTAATTCCTGTTAATTCTACAGTGTGATTAAAGCTTGCTTTGCCTTTTGCGGAAGTAGTGGTTAGCCCTCACATACTTCTTATGAGTCCTTTGCTAACTATAGGTTGCATATTGTCCATTGAGTATTGATTATGGTTGCATTCACTTTTCAGGTCTTGGACTATAAGCCATCAAATATTTGGGTTCTCTAAGGTTTTTATTTCTTTTATATCTGTAATATATATTTCTAAGTACATATTATATATGGTATGTGTGTATTACTAAGAATAACAATATGTACATAGAAGTTCATAACTGAGAATGAAAAAATAAAATTAAATCTAATATTAGCATATGGCAATTTAAGAGTTATGAACTTCAAAGTTTGAGTACAAATACCTGCTTAAAACACAAGATTGTTTAAAGTTTTCAAGTAGGGGATATTCTGGTCACTATTTTCTATCTTTTTGTTTTGTTTCTTTTTTCCAAGCCTTTAGAGTGAGTGTCTGAATTCTATAAAATCAGGTATTTTTTTCTTCACATCCAGTGCTAAGGGAGACAACAGAAACACATTTCACATTTGTGCCCTGATTCTTCTTTATAATTTCAAGTAATCAAACCCAGGCCATTGTTTTTCAACTCATACTCCAGCATGAAAATCACTGTAGTTTTCAAATTCAGTAACCCAAGTGGGAAAATGGACATTTCTTCACATGAGAGTAATTGCGGATTCTTCACAGTGACTCCTACAATTGAGATATAAATGTCAATGTTATTTTTTTTTTAAATGAGCACATAATGAGTCCTTTTATGGTGTCTGTCTACTACACCATTCTGTTCTAGCACTATGATGACTTCTTAGGTGCTAGAAATCCAAAGATGGAATAGGAAGGTAGGAGTCAGAATGATTTAGTTTTATGAATGCTTTTTCAATAGATTCTCTTATATCATATATATCACAGTAAAATGTTTTTGGAATACTTAAAGGTTATTGTCACATAATGATTCCTTTGAATATGCAGTAATGTGAAGTTATCCTAGTGTGTGTCCTTTCAGTACTTGAAAGTATTGTTGTGGGAGTGTCACATTGTGACTGGGTAAAGGTTACAAGAATCATAGAAGCTACAAAAGGGAAAAACATATTGTACACTCCCTTCTTCCCTCACAGACTTTATGTAGACAGTCCAGCTGGATTTCTTCTCTCCTACACATTGATTGTATACTAACATATTTTCCATTAAAAAAAAAAGGATCACGGAAGTACCTTATTTTTTCAATATTACCTTTAAATACTCCCAGATTAAATGTCAAAAATATAACCTATGTAATGCATGAGAATTAATGTCAATACAAGCAAGATTATGGTTCAAAAAGTGGATACTCATGGAAAGAGTGTAATAAAGAAGCTTTTATTCAGTGATTTTTCACTAATGTACCACCTGAGCTTTTGGAAGCCATCAGTTAGAGGCTCCCTGAACCGAAGATTGCCGCAATGCAGAACCACAAATGGCCTAATTCTTGTGATTTTGTCCAGTCTCTTTCTGAACTAGGTCTCCTTTTTTGCTTTTTGTTTATCCTATGGTACCCACTTAGCCACACACTTCTTAATCCGCTTATTAAGTATGTTACAGAATCATAGAATATCTCCAGCTGGAAGACACCCATAAGGATCATCAAGTGCAACTCCCTGCTCCTATACTATGTCAGAAGCTGGAGTGTAATCAATCAGAAAGTTAGTTTTATGCTTTATCTTTATGAGTCATGATCTAAGACATGCCTGGAAAGCATGAGAAGTGGTTGAAGGTGCAAGTTCTATTCAGAATGGATTGAAGCACTATTTCAAATGCTGGGAGACAAGCCCTGTACAGTTTTCAACAACTTGTCTTTAGTGTTTCCTGAAGTGCTCTCAGAACCTCATCGAGGTTTGCCCTATAACCTAGTAATAGATATGCAATGTAGAAGATAAGGAGTTCTGTGTGCTGTATCAAAAAGAGGGGTCTAAATAATTTGGCTACATAGATCAGACCACAGGTTGGAGGTATTGTGTGCCAGCAACTGTGTGTGTATATATATATAGCTATGTATATATACGTATGTATGTGTGATACGTGTGTGTATTCCTGATGGGAATATGTCACCAGCCTTGCTACTGGTTGTATCTGGGAGTAGGGAGTAGAAACAGTTCCGACTCTCTTATATTATTGAATCTAGCATGATTTTTGGTATAAAGTAATGTAATGTGGTTTTTGAAGCTTGCTAGTGAAAGAAAGGAAAAGTAAAATAAAACAAAAACTTTGTTAATGCTAGATTTTGTCCTAAATTACCACTGCTTTTCTCTACTGGAGTCATTTAGTCCCCTGCAAAATAAAGAAAATTATAAGCTGTGGAGCTAGCAGCATTGCTATCTCCTTTTCATAATCACAAATGACTACTTCAGGTGCACCACAAATAGATTTTCAAGAACGTTCTCCAAATGTGTGAGCATAATGAGACTTTGTTACCTAAATAGGATGAATTTCCCTACTCATTCTTCAGACTACACTTGGATTAATCCTTTCACCATGGTGCAGTTTTTGTAGCAATGCTAGAGCATAGCACTAATTTAAAGAACCAATATTCTGCTGGAATGCTCTGATTCAGACTTCTTTAGTTGACACATGGGACAATGCTCTGTGCCCGTTGTGCTCTAAGCACCAGATACAGTAACTGTGAAATCACTGAGCGTTAAGCTCTTTCCTTCACTGTCTGGGGGATGCCTATGATAAATTTTAAACTCACAAAACAATTCTATAATATAGTAAGGGACCTGCTCCAGTGTCTTGACTAACCATTATCTTTCTCATTAAAATAATTATTGCGTCCAGTGTTGAATGTGAACTATTGTGTGTTATGACTATGCATTTGTCTACAAAGTCATTGCGCTCTTGGAAGCTATTGTAGCTCATTTCTATAGGAAACCTTTTTATTATCTTGACTGTGAAGGGGAGTGGGGAAGAAGGGAATTCTGCCTTTCCCATATTCTGCATTTATTAAACATCATCTGAAAGAAAGCATTTTAAACACATAAAAGCTTTTACATGCACTCTGCATCCAAGGGAACACATTTATTTTTTCTGCTACTTTAGCACTATGTATGTGGTGAGGCTATTTTAAAAAAAATAGGTCAGTACCATTTTCAGCCTTAATGAAGACAGAACCATTTCACAGTGTGCTGGGAAAAGTATTGTTCTTGTATTTTCTTACATTTCTTAACTACAAGAAGGTGTTGATGTATTTAGAAATCTCCAAATTGCATTATTTCCTGTAAATGTTAGAATTGACTGAACATGCTTCAGATTACTTTAATATCTTTCAGTTACTACAAAGTCAGCACCATAAAACCCTTTTTATTAGCTGAATTTTCTTATGCATTGTGCTACATTGGTTAAATTAATGGTAAATCATGGCAATCACTTGTGGTCCTAATCTGTCTTCTGAAACAATTTTTTTTTTAATTTTTGGATGTAAATCAAAATTTTCATTCTATACATCTATACATATACTCCAGTTACAGATAAAGTCAATAATTTGTGCATGGTAAGAAAGTTTCAACTTTTCCTTCCTTCAAATCCTCAAGACTCCAACTTGGGCTATTTTGTTTATCAGCTACTCAAATATGTCCATAATTATTTCAGTCATGCGCAAATGCTGTTTAACATTGTTTGACATCTATGTGTTTCATTCATTTTCTGCCTTTTCCCAGGACTGTAGCTCTCTTAGATGAAGCTTGCCTTCTTGTGAATTTAACACAATACGAAGCCATTCTATGTGAGACAAGCTGAAAAAGAACTTTCCAGATTCTTTTAGAATCATAGAATAGATTGGGCTGGAAGAGACCTCTAGAGCTCATCTAGTCCAACTTCCCTGCAATGAGCTGGGACACCTTCCACTAGAACAAATTGCTCAGAGCCCTGCCCCATCTGACCTGGAGTGTTTCCAGGGATAGGTGTCAGTTTAAAGAGAGTGGAATGTTTGCTAAAGAGGATGAGTTATGAGACAAACCAAACTCCTCTCTCTCAGCAATTGTAAATTCAAAATTAAGGGTGCTTTAATCAAGGAACTGTGGAAAAAAAACAGAAGAAATAACAACCCTTTATTAAAAGATATATGTATGTTAGCAAGAACAGTAACAGAACTGTTACGACCCGCCCCAGGAAAAGGGGAGAGGGGGGTAACTCAGGTTCCATCAAAAATTCCCTTGGGGTGGATTACAGCGAAACAACACTAAATAATCGGTGTATGAAAACATATATGGAAAAGATTTATTTTAACAATTTTGAATCAGTAGGTAAGTTAACATTTTTGGGTGCTGTAACCTTTCTAGGGAGGAGAAAAATGCATAGGGGAGAGAAAGGCAGGATAAGAGCAAGGGAGAGTAAGAGAAAGAAAAGCTGAGAGAGGACAGATGTCTATAGTCACCGCCCACGGGGTCCAGCGATGCTTCCATGTCTGTCAGTTGAAGTGGTGAAGTGATCTGCTGGGGGTGAAGGAGGGAAGCCCCCATACTCCAAGAAATTATGGGTTATTATATCCATGGTTAGTGTCACAGGCCGTGCCTCGAGCCTCCAACATCTCCTGGGTCTGTGCTGAGTTTTTTGTGTCTGGCCTGGTTCCCACCCTTTTCCTGACAGGCAGGGGGGGGGATGGGCTCCCATGGGCCATCAGAGGTACAGTGTAACAGTCAAAAGCCTGCAAGCTCGGCTCTTCCCGCCTTTTCGGGGCTTGACATCTTCTGCGCTGGAGGAGGGGGGATGGGCCCAGTTGCCCATCAAAAAGTCAAAGCCTGCAAAAGTCTCCTAGAATGCATAAATCATCAAACACTTCAGTCTCTGACAAGAACACAAAAAAATAACTAGACTATAGTCCTGTACCCAAAAGTCCTCTTCAAACAAAAGAAAAAAAAGGTCTGAATACTTCTCTGTCTTTAGCGCAGTTCTAATCACGGCCAGCAGGGGGCGCTGTTGGGTCACTGGAGGTGCAGAGCCTGCAGTACTCTGTGTTGGCCTGCAGGGGGCGCTGTTGGATTGCCAGAGGTGCAGAGCCTGCAGTGCGTTGTGGTGGTCGGAAGGGGGCACTGTTGGGCCCTGGCGGTCACCGCGTGGGAGGGGGGTCTGGGGGTGGTCTCGGATCACGGGAGAAGCCAAAAAGAAAATGGATGCTCTTCCCCCAGTGGAAGAAGGGCAGAAGGAAAAGCAGTCCATCCCCTACGGGACTCACTGTTGTTCTCAGATGACGGTGTTTCAAGGCTCCTCCCTTCTCTCCCAGCGAGAACACAACTCTCCGATATAAAAAAACAGTAGGTCCCGGCTGGAGTCATGAAGCAGCGTGTGAGCTGATCAAGGCCAGTGGTCAGGCCTCACCAGGATGAAAAGCCAGAAAGACCAGCTTTCCAGGTCTTTTCTCCAAAAATGCCAGGACACAAACCCTGTCTCTGTCCCAGAGAGAGAACTCTGTCTTCTGGTCTCTCCCCTCGGAGAAGAGCCAGCCACCCCCTCCCAAAACTCCTCCCCTCTTCCCCCAGCCTCTGATGGGACATCCGTTAGGAGTGTGGTCTGGCCAGCTAGATTCTTTTGTAAGGCTAATTGACCCCCCTTCCCCCCACTCACTGTGTTTTCTTACAGTGGAGCAGGGAAGAAAAATTCCCCTATTGGGTTTATAACCTATAACAATAGGGCATCTACCAGCTCCCTTGGAAATCTGTTTTAGTACTTCACTACCTTCACTGTATAAAAATTATTCTTATATCTAGTCTGAATGTACTCTCTTTTAGTTTAAAACCATTGCTTCTTGTCCTATCACAACAGTCCTACTAAAAGGTTTGTCCCCATCTTTCTTACAAGCCCTCTGTAAGTACTGAAATGCTACAATCAGGTCTCCCTAGAGCCTTCTATTCTTCAGGCTAAACAACCCCAATTCTCTCAGTCTTTTCTCATAGGAGGGATGTTCCTCGACCTGCTGACCATGTTTCTTTTGATGCAGCCCAGGGTATAGTTGGCTTTATGGGCTGCAAGCACCCATTGTTGGGTCATGTCCAGCCTTTCACCCACCAGAATCCCTAAATGCTGCTCTCAATCCCTTCATTCCCTAGTCTATATTGATACTGAGGCTTGTCCCGACCAAGGTGCAGGACCTTGCACTTAGTGTTGTGATCTTACACTTGGCCTTTTTGAACCTCTTAATGTTCCCACAGGCCCACTTCTCAAGCTTGTCTTTGTTCCTCTGAATGACATCCCATCCCTTGGGCATGTTAACTGCACCACACAACCTTCTGCAAACTTGCTGAGGATGCACCCACTGTCTATGTCATTGTTGAAGACATTAAACAGTACTGGTCCCAGTATGGACACACGTGGCGAACACTATTCAGAACTGATCTCCATCTGGACATTGAGCCATAGATCACCTTCGTTTTCGCATAAAGGTACATCATTCCTCTGAAGTTTTATTTCTGAACAGAGGATGTTGAGAGAAAAATCAATGCCAATATCCAGGTTGGGATTGAGTCTAACAGTAGTGATGTTACTGTCACAGACAAACAGAGCTGGTTAATGATATTTGCATGAGTGTCAAAAGGCCACAGGACACCCACTGCCTAATTAACAGAAATAGAGGTTATGATGACCTGATCTAGGTTTCACTGCCCACCTCAAAGGTATTTTCATTTTTCAGGCTGTGTACTTAGGTACTTATAATTAAAAGGATCAAAGACTAATCAAGATGAAAAAAAGGAAAAAATTTATAAATCTAAAAATAGTGTAACAATGCATGGGTTATTTATTACTAAATATTAGTGACTTTTAAGACAAAAATTATCAAACTAACCTGCACACATGCACTTATAATGACAATTAGAATATGGATTTATTTATGATTATTTTCTCACTTATATACTGGTATGTCTTGCCAATTTTACACTGGCCACAGGATGCCCAACCACTAGAAGAAAAAAGCTGAATTTTTTTTTTTACTATTTCATATGAAATGTAAATAAATAATTTCTGTTATACACAATATGTATGTGTACATGCATATGCATGTAGTTCTGTAAAATACACTGCCAATTATTTTGTTAATCAATTCACTAATGTTTGATTGAAAAAGGCTTCAGAGATTGGTTGGCCCAACCTCCTGCACTGAGGCAGGCTTAAAAATACCTTTAATGATTTTCATGTATATTATTAAAAAAAAATCAATATAAATCCATTTCAAATTAAATCAGAAATTATGACAGCAAGTATTTTATTGCCTATCTGAACAACAAACCATCAGAGTAATTTAAACCAAGAAAAAGAAGTACTGCCCCTATTCTGTTAAGATGATGGAATATTGGTTAAATATTTAGTAACAACGTGTAGGACTATTTTGCTAAGTTTTAAGAGCAGTTCCTTTCATCAACTGAAGAAAATATTTTCTTCTTTGTAAGTTTCATGAGAAACTAATTGGAAGTTAAACTAATTGGAAGTTAAAGAGGTAAGAGGTTTTTTTCTCTTCTATTCTATGAGGGAAAAAATAAGCAAACAAGCTGTGTAGGTTGAGAGGTATTACATGGTGGTTAGAGAAAATCAATCAGGCTCTGAAACACAGATTTTTTTTGTTTTACCTAATAAATCCAAAGCAAAATTAATAAAACATTTTTTACTTTTATTTCTTGAGCACATTTAAGAGTTTTACATAAGTAATGAAAACCATCAAAAATGACATTTTAAATGCTTAATTTATTTTTACTTTCATTCAAATTTAGTAGTTGGAATTCATAAGTGAATGAAACTTTGCCAATATTTCCCAGCATATTAAAAAGAATATTAGAAAACAATAAATATTTATGTAGTAATGCAACTGCTGAAGTAAATGTGAATTGGCAAGATATATATTCCTGAGTATCAAGTAGAAATATACTAGCCTAAACCTTCAGTAGGACTTATGAGGGTAGGATTTTTCTTACCTAACTTAGACATTTAAAGTTGAGGGTTCTCATAAAGTAAATAGATAGCAACAAGCCCTTCTGGAAGATATTAAGTCTGTTCTACATCAGAAATTATCTTTCTCTGTGCCAACTATGTTAACAGGTTGGATTTACACAAGCTATTTTTTTAAATGCCTAAAGCAACTGAGAAGATTCCTACCTACATTTAGTTATTGATATTGAGGGTTTTGAGGCTTGCAGATTTAGAGAGCATTAAAAGTCACAGTTAAGCCTAGTTCCCTGCTGAAAACTGACAGCACCAGCAAAGTTGCTTTGTATTTGCCCTTCCACTTCTTGAAAAGTAATTTTCAGAGCTCTTCCATCCTCTTGTGGTGGGATAATAAAATGGAATCATAACTTTGCTTCCTCTCCCTCTTAACATTTATAGTCTAGCTGACCCTCAAATGCTGCTTGTGGACAGGGTTTTTTGGGTTTTGGTGTCTTTTTTTTTAAATGTTATTAACTGCAGTAATAAGGAAAAAATTTATGGCATATCAACTGAAAGGTTGTTTTCTTACTAATCCTCAATGTAAATGATTAATCAAAGCCACAGAAAAGGAAGATTTTCCTCTGCTGTAAAATTGTCATTTATGACACCTGGGCCAAAATTTGACTGTCATTTAATCCAAGCTGGCATTAAAACATATTGTGTAGAGAGGAAAAGTAGACACTAGCAAGAGTTAATTCTTGAAACCTATAGCTCCTATAATATGTCATGCTAACACATATAGCAAATTTGCACACTTGACTGGACACTTTCTGGTGGCTGACAGAATCTAACACCCTTTTTTCTTTGTCTGATTCATTGCTATTAGACTGGTTAGTTCATATGTCTTTGTGCACACCCATAAATCCTCAATATTTTTTCCTCTTTCTAGGAAAATTCTTATTTGTTTGTTATAACTTTCAGTATATGTCTTATCATTTGTAAAAAACCATTTGTGAAAAGATTGTTTAATGAAATAAAGACAACTAGTTTTCACTGCTATTTAGTCATAGTTAAAAGGGTAGAAATTTTAAAAAAAGGAAAACTGAAGGCCTTTTTCAGGGGATAGATTTCTATGATCCTTGTTTGTATTACTACTTGAATGTGGTTGAGTAATGTCATTGAAACTACTTAAAATATTTAAGTGTGGTACAAGACCAGGACTCTAGCCAAACTCTTTTATATATATTTGTTCAATCCAGTGAGTGGCTCTCTGTTTGAGTAAAGACTAAGGAAGATTTCCAAAATTTGGTGCCAGAACTCTGAATAAAGGCTAGAAAGATTCTCTCAAATGAAAATGAAATGTATATTATCACAGTGGCATGGTGACTAGAAGTATAATAAGATAAATTTTACAAAATTATATAGACTTTTAGACAAAAAAAATACTTCTTTTTAATTTTTTTACACTAGTATGTAAAATTTAATAGAAAATAAAATACTCAGGACTAATTGTGCAGTTCATTAAATAATCCTATGGATAAACTAGAGTGCTTCTACTTATTTGTATGAAATCATTGTACAAAGAAAAGTTTATTTGTAATTTTACATATACTTTTGCTATTATTTAGGTAGCGGCAAAAGTAATAATCATATTTACTCCTGTGAATTGCAAATATTGTGTCTCATAATCAAGGACTTGTTCCTAAGCTCTTGATGGAAATTGACTTTGTAAGTTAATGCAACCTCTTCCTTAGAATTCTTATAAAGGCTTGTAATTCAGCTTAGAATTACTCTTTTCTTTTTCCCCCCCCCCATCATTTTTTAGACAATAAAAAAATAGTCCTTGGTATTGAAAGGGAAATGTTAACATCATTTGCCATTAGTCAGAAGTGTAACTTCATTAAAGCAGAAGGCCACATAATCCCTACAGGAGCTCTCTGCAGGAAATACTTTATTCTTACTTAGCATATCTGTGAATTCTATCAGCATTAGTGTCTTTCACAATGTTTGTTTCTCTTGAATATTTATGAAGGACTGTCCAGTGACCCTGCTTAGCATCTCCAGGTTTGTTCTGCCTTAACAATCTCCCAAGTAGAGTGCAATCAGAAGACTCATTCTCTGAGCAATCAATATGGCAGAGGCCAAGGAAGTGTCTGCAGAAAAGAGATTTCTATCAATGAAATGGAAGAAAGGAAACAAAATATAAGATTGGACTATAATTCACAAAAAAACCCCCAACAAACCACACCAAAACCCAAACACCTAAGTGACGATAGCATCTCCTTTGTTAATATTTGTGTAATCAGATCACTACATTATAATGTTCACCAAAAAACTCTTCACAGAAAAAAGAGGTGGTACTTTTTATAATAAATCGGGAGAGCTTTGAGATCAGAGAAACAGTGTTGCTTCATGACTTATTGATACATTTTAATTAATAATTTAAAAGTCTGTATTAATTCAACTGGGACCAGAAGGTTTGATTTTTTTTAGCTTTTTTTTGGCATATGTAATTTTAACTATATTATTGGAACTATTCATTAAACTTTAGCACTCAGTCACTGTTAAGTTATGGGTTTTGTTATCCTCATGAAAATTATGTCCTGAATTCCCAAATATATTTCTAAACCACCCACAGTGGTTTAGAATGTTGATGCAACACTAAACTATGTATAACACTGTTGATATAACACTGTGATCTCATCGACTTTATAACCTCTCACCCTCAGTAGAGATTTATTCTCTTGTAATTAATAACATCTTTTTTTACCTTGCCACGTTTTTTGCTTCGAATTCCGCTGGAAGATTCGACACTCACCTGTTTGATTGCACGTTTTTATTGTTGTTGTTTGCTTTTAACTCTCACCATAAGGAGCCATTCCCATCATTATATATAAACCCTCCCTTGACCACAGAAACAAACAGATAAATTGAAGATAATTAACAGATATTTGAAGATAACTGTTTTATGTCATGATGTATCTATCACTTCACTAATTGATCATATTATTAGCATCAGATTTTCCGATAAAAGTACATTTTATATAATTCTCCTTTTTTTTTTTTTTTTTTATGTTTTTTTTCCATTTTCACAGAATGACAGAATCACCGAATTGGTCAGGTTGGAAGAGACCATGGTGGGTCATCTGGTCCACTCTCCCAGCTCAAGTAGGGTGATCCTAGAGCACATTGCACAGGATTGCCTCCAGACAGTCCTTGAATATGTCCAGTGTGGCAGAATCCGCAACCTCTTGGGCAATCTGTTCCAGTGTGTGGCCACCCACACAATAAAGAAATTCTTTCTCATATGCAGGTAGAACATCCTTGTTCTAGGCTCTTCCTTGTTCCTGTTCCTTGTTCTGTTGGTTGACACTACAGAGAAGAGCCTGGCTCCATCCTCTTGGCACACTCCCTTCTGCTGCTTATATGCATTGATGAGGTCCCCTCTCAGTCGTCTCTTCTCAAGGCTAAACAGGCCCTGGTCCCTCAGCCTTTCCTTATAAGAGTGATTCTCCAGACTTTTGATCAACTCAGCAGCTCTCCACTGGACCTGCTCCAGAAGCTCCATGTCTCTCTTGTACTCAGAGCTCAGAATTGGATACAGCACTCCAAATGTGGCCTCACCAGGGCTGAGTAGAAGGACATGATCATGTCCCTCGACCTGCTGGCAATGCTCTTCCTAATGCATCTCAGGATTCCGTTGGCCTTCTTGGCCCCAAGGGCACACTGCTGGCTCACAGGCAGTTTGTTGTCCAACAGGACACCCAGCTCCTCCACACAGCTGCTTTCCAGGAGGTTAGCCCCCAGCCTGTACTGGTGCCTGGGGTTGTTCCTCCCCAGGTGCAGAACCCTTCATTTGCCCTTATTGAATTTCAGACAGTTTTTCTCTGCCCATCTCTCTAATCTATTGAGGTCCCTCAACATTCTGTGCTATCGGCCACTCCTCCCAGCTTTGCGTTGTCAGCAAACTTGCTGAGGAGGCATCTGTCCCTCCATCCAAGTCATTGATGAATAATTTAAGCAACACTGGGCAGTATTGAACCTTGGGGCACACTGCTAGTGATAGATGTCCAGCTAGACTCTGTACCACTGCTCACAACACTGGGATCTGCCACTCAGTCAGTTCTCAATCCATCCTACTCTCCATTCACCTGACCCATACTTCCTGAGTTTGTCTATGAGGATTTCATGAGAAACAGCATCAAAAGCCTTGCTAAAATCAAAGTAGACAATATTCACTGCTCTCCCTTCATCCCACCAGATAGTTGTTTCATCAAGGAAGGTGGCAATCAGGTTGATCAAACATGACTTACCTTTAGTGAACCCGTGCTGACTACATCTGATCTCCCTCTTTTCTTCCATGTGGGTAGAGATGGCCTCCAGAACAAGGTACTCCATCACCTTTCCAGGGACTGAGGTGAGACTGACTGGCCAGTAGTTCCCTGGGTCTTCTTTCTTTGACTTTTTTGAAGACTGGAGTGACATTTTCTTTCTTCCACTCCTCAAGCACCTCTCCTGATCTCCATGATCTCTCAAAGATGATCGTGAGAGGTCTAGCTGTGATGTTCACCAGCTCTCTGGGCACTCATGGACGCATCTCTCAGGGCCCATTTTGCAGATTAACTCTTAGGAAAATAGAACAAAATTCTTCCAGAAAATATTTTGTCCTGTAAAGAATAGCTAGCAGCACCTTGGACCACACTCTAAAACTTTTGGAAACTAAAAACAACAGTTGAATATTTTTTTCGTGGTACATGTCTAATGTTATCCATATGAGCAGGAAAGATAAGCCAAATTTAGGATATCAGAGAGTACGGATATATCTAACAAGAAAAATAAGGAGATGGATAACTTTACTTGAAAACTAATGTACTCCTTTCAATTTCCTGGAAGAGAATAAAAATCAAGTAAAAATGCACTACTTCTTTATACTATACTCTTTATAATTCCAAGCCCCATTCTGACCTCAATTTAGTTCAAATTTTTTTGCTTTCTAATTTTTATATTTTTTTTGTGAATGGAATTATTTTTTAAGATGAAAAGCAGTCACATTAATGTATAAAATTAGAAGGCTAAAACAATAGGGGTTTTGACCTAAAGTAGGGAATACTATTAGATTTCAAACCAAACATACATGACTGTGTGCAGGTTAAAAAAGCATGGGAGAATTAACAAATGCATGAGGGTGAGCAGTTTGCCAGAGAACTCTGTATAACATAGAAAGCTCCAAGTGAGAGCTAAGGGAGCTAAGAGTTGAGAAAATTGCTTTTCTTATATTTGACTTTTGCTTTATTCAGAGACAAAAAAGTTTGTTATTCTTTGAAAATAAACACAGTTTTGACAGAAATAACCTTGGCTTTATCTTGTTATTCTCCTAACATTTGGACTAAGGTGCTTGTTTTCTGAAAACACAGCCTGTAGGTACCATTCTATAATGGTATATTCTATATTTTATGATGACATATTCTATAATGACATATTTTAATATAATAAAATCAAGCTTTTAGACTGATATAAATTAACAAAATAAGCCAATTTTGATTTATTTAGAATGTAAAGGATTGTACATTATTTTGCGGAAAAAAAAAAAAAAGAATAAATTTTGACTCTTCATGACTACACTCCGCAAGACCTTTTCTTTCTGTTGGTCTGTCCTACTGCCCCTCGAAACTTTCTTTCTACCTCAGGCAGGTCGTAGGAGTCTGTTGGTTTCCATTTGACAACTCTAGCTATTCATTATCTGAGTCAGCTTGGGTCAATTTCTAGAACACCTACAAGGGGAAGAAGGATGTGTGAGAAGGTGGCTGCGGTGGAGGAAGACAGAAAGTTTTTCATCACCATACTGCAATTATGAAGACTATCTAATATGGCTTTGAGATTGAGAATTTTATGGGTAGGAATACAAAGATTGATCCTTACGTCTGTAAGTAGGCATCTAAATAAAGTGACTGATAATTTCCAAAACCATAACAGAATATCTAGTCACTATATTTAAACCCTACAGGTGATTTCCTATAGGATCCTCATAAAACATTTACAGGGAAGTTTGATATGCAGAGGATGACCAACATTACTTCCTATGGTAGCCTTTTTTCCTTTTTTTTCTTTTTTTTTTTTCTTTAAAGTTTGCCATCTAGGTACTGACCAGTTTTTCTGCTGTTTAGCTGGTAAAAGCTGACAAGATCACAGCCCATACGGTTGCTCTTCATATGAATCCTGAAGACTTTAGGTAATGCCAACAAGCCATTTGAACAGAAGTCCACAATGTTCTTTACACCTTGGAGAAGCAGCATACTGCTTGAAGTTTATGAGGAAGGATAATATCACATAGTTAAGTGAATCACAAACATTGGTAATACATAACATTTATGTAAGTTTGGACTTAACACTTGCTCTACTTTTAGTGGTTGCAAATATTGATGGGAAATCATCATTTGGAATGACTGGTATTTTTTTGCTTATTTACAAGGAGGTACCCAGTCATGAAAAAAAATCATCCTTGTAGCATCTTGTTACAATTCTGACTACTATCCTTGCAGAACTTACATTAATAGTAACATGATGAAGAGAAGGATGGCAGAAACTGGTAGATTGACTAATGCTTTTTTATTTTTAGATCACAAGTAAAACATTTTGGGAGAAAGTGTCTACATATGAAATCTTGCCTTCTCTAGAGCCTAAGCAATTACAAATATGATTTTTTGTCCTCAGTTCTCTTGTCATACTAGGGGCTAATTTATTTTTTATAATACAGATGAGCTTTCTGGTTTTATCCAGCAGTTCAGTAGTTAAAATTTTCCTCCAGATTACGAGAATCTTGGATTCAGCTCCTTTTCTTCCCTTTCTGGTGTCTGTCGTGAATATGCCATTTTCTTCAGAGAATTTTTTAATATATTGTGAAAAGTAAGAATGCACAGATTATATTAGTTATATTCAGTCTAAAATAATTTCATATTATTTCAAATAAATGTGAAAAAGTGGGTGGGCTATTTAGGAAGAGAGACATGAGCACTGCTGGATGGTATCTGTAAAAGCACAGAGGAAGGGTTCAAACATAGGCAGTATCTACTAAATAGGTTATAAAATTTGCATTTATTCTCTAGTGATTGTACTAATAAAATTACTAAAATTTATAATGGAGAAGCTGTGAGAATCACATTTAATTTTTTTTTGAGACCTTAACCTGTTAACCAAGGCATCTTATCAGGAAGTTCTGCTGGAAACTTATCTGTTGGAAACTGAGGTAGAAATGAATGTTTCAACTATTATGGCAACATGGACACCGAACCTTGATCCATTATAAAAGCTCTGAAATTATTTATTAGACTGAGTTGTCTCGGTGCTACGTGGTTGGAGTATACAGCAGACAAAGAGCTACCTAGCATAAGAAGGGGCAAACTTTAATATTAAAATATTTGATTATCAAAAGTTTGCATAAAATTTTTATTTTATTCCCTGAAATAGTTTTAGGTCTCTTCTCTAAAATGTATTGAAGAAGTAGCATAAAGTTCTCTACAGTTAAATTAGTACGTGGAAAAAACATATCTTTAATGAGGCTGTATTTTAGAATGACTTGATTTCAATTTATAAAAAAGACTCATAAGGGAATAGCATTGTTTATTTACTTTGGAAGTGACCAATATGATACATAAATGAATACTCTTCACCACAAATATCACAAGTCATATTTTGTACAGCATTAGGAAAAATTGTTTAAGTATTAAAAGTTAAATAAAAATATCAGAGATAGACAGTATGGAAAAATGTTATATAGATTAAATCTAAGATAGTGTTCCAAATTGCACCTTACACCTGAGCTGGGACTTGCCACTTCAGACATTTTACGTTAGAAATACACTCCTATTTCACGATTTCTCATCAGCTGTGTGCTAAGGCATGAAGTGCTCCATTTAATACCTCAGCTTACACAAATAAAGATGTTTGATTCTGATGAATCCTGAGGTTGCTTTTTGATGAATACTATTGAGACAGCTCATTAAAAACTATGTTTTTTTCTCACTTTGGTCACATTACCATCCACAACAAAGTCAGACTGCTCTGCAAGAAAAAAAAAAGTTATATAATGACTTGGATTTCACCTCTGCTTATTAAAGTAACATCAGAGCCATGTGCTGGTTTTTTAAGAGAAGGATTGATGTAGTCATGACAGTCAGTGCTGTTTTACAGATAATGTCAGAACTTTCACTATATGCTTTTCTGTTAGCAGGGAGTGTTTCAGACAATCAGTAGTTTCTAAGACTACATCTGTATGCAAAATCCAAAGCAGCGATGGAATTGCTGGTGTCAACTATGAACAATCAGATGTGGGATCAGGAGAAGCAATATAGCCGTGGAGATGGTGCTATGCCTAAACTCACAAATCCTGCAGCTCAGTACAATTAATGAGGCTATGTGGAGCTCTGCACCAGTGTGGATATACTAGTCCTAGTAAGAAATTTTCTTAATGCTTGCATGAATAATTTTGCTGCATTATGTTGTCTGTGTACCCTGAATTCACAGTTATTAAAAAAAGAGGTTTGGATAAACAAGGTTTGTAATTTTTTATCCTCTTTCTTAGTAAAAATATCATTTGAAATTTCTAAATGTTTGTTAAAACCTTTACTGTCTGGCTGTATTAATTCTCTATGTTTCAGAGTTCTTCTTTACTAGGGTTTAATAGAGAAAGCCTAGGAGGTAGACCAATATAATTCCTCCCATTTAGTGTGTAACTGAGACAGAGACTTTGAGTGGCTTGTTTAAAAGCTGTAATAAAAGTGGATACAACACCTTCATCTCTATCTTAGTTGCTGTGTCACAGACTTTCTTAAAGAAAAAGAGAAAAAGTGATAAATGTATCAGTAAAACTATTCCTAAAATGAACAGCTACTAATTTCTCTCTCTTGTGGGCACTTGAGACTTTTTTTCCTCCTTTATAAAAACTTCAATAATGAATTAAAAACTTCAAAACCATTCAGATACTAACTTTTCCCCCTTTCTTGTTGCTAATTCTGATAGCTAGTGTGGAACGTAACACTGAAATAACCTTGGAGTTTATTTACTTCATTGAAAAACAGATGTTATTCCACTAGGAAGGTAGGTGAAAGAACCATCTTTACATATAACTAGCCACACTCATCAAGGAAAGAAAGAATCAGTGTCACAATGTCATGTCAAAACAGCTGTAAAATTATTGACTGATAGTTGATCATATTTTTCACGTCTAAATATCTGTGTGAAAATTTGTATACATTGCTTTATCCAGATTGGATATTCTATTTTCTTCGAAAAATTGAATATACCCATCACTGCTGAGTTATTCTGGTTTTCAATATGTAACATGACAAGAACCACAGAAGGTTGAAACATGGAGTGGTACTGTTGGGTCAATTTTGATTTGACACTGAATAAATAATTTCTTCACTGGGATTGTTTTTCATAGACATTGCTGTTAGTGTGATCCTCATGTTGGTCTGATTATAAATCTTGCATCACTACAATGTCTAAGGAATTTGATCACCAAACACTTAACAACTGAAAGCTATCCTTGTTTTTTAAGAATATAACTCAATATAGATAGGTATTGATGTGCCCAACACAGTTCATGGAGAATTATAAATGCACTTGGGAAATAGGACTAGAAGGTGAGAATAGAACTTATCCTAGTCTGTGGCTCAGTTCCAAACATTTAGCAAACAAGTATGTTTTCAAGAAAACCAAATGCTAACAAATTAAAAAAAATTTGAACCTGTATTTAAAATTTCTACTTTCAGGCAGAAAAAGAAATGGTTGTTGGTGGCAGTTATCTGCTTGCAAGATTATTATGTTTGGAAAAAGGTAATTTAATGAAGATTTCACTAGAAAACCTACTGTATGATCTACAAATAAGTTTGACCTATGATTTTGCAAAGTATTCAGATAACTGGTGTTTATTTCACCTCTTTTAGTACAGTGGCATATGTTCAGTTATGTCTATGCTTCTATTAAGTACTTATATGACAATAAAATTGTCTTGCGCTTGTTTCTTTTCCATCCTTGGAAAGGACTGTGTTTACCATCTTGGCACGATTTGTTTGTTTCTTCTTTAACTTGTTCATTTGTTTGCATAGGTACAACTGAAGATGGGTTGGTTATTACTTACAAGGTAAAATAAAAGAAAAAGTCTTTGAGATGAAAATAGCAAAGTAAGTAGTGGGCAAGTGAATTCACAGGTGAGGTTTATTGCTGAATTCCCTTTTATGGAAAGATTCAGTACTCTCACAAGATTTCCTTTACAATATACTATTTTGTTGTTCCAGTGGGAAGCAACCTAACACAGTATTATGGGCCACAGGAAGGCAAGATGTCTGAAGCGGGTCAGTCACAGAGGACTTTGAATTGCTTTCTATAGTTAGTTAAGAGCAAGTGAAGGGTGACCTACATAGCTAAGAGAATTCTGGTGTTTATTTGAAGTAATTGGAGCTTTTCAGGATATATGTCTCAGTTGCTAGAAGGAAGCTAAAATAATTAAGTCTAAATCTTGTGTCTAGATCTGTGTCCAAAAGCACAGACTACAGTAATCTCTGAAGAATGTAAGGGATAGATACATCGTGTTTATCTATTTTTATTACAATGGTTGATGCAGCTCCTCGCAGAAATAAGGAAACCAAAAAGACCACAAGATTGTAAGCCAACTTAATAATGGATTATTTTGGAGAAGATAAATGTCTTTCAAATGCTATTCCTACTTGCATCTATAGCTACCTGGCTACCATGTTGAATGTTACTTAAGTTCTGAGAACTTATTTGAACACGCCTTTATCTGAGGTTTTTGTTAACTTTGCAGATTGATAGTCCTTTAGGATCCTTTATCTTTTAAAGGATACAAGTAAGAATGAGAAAATGGATGTAATAGCAACAAAAACTTGGGAATCTCAAATATGAAGAAATATTATTTTTATTTATTTTTAAAAAATATTTTTATCAAGATTAAAAAATAACATTTTTGTGTTAGTTATTAACATTACATCAATGTTCTTTTATTAAGTTTCTCCTATAGTAGAAAGTTACATTCAATAAAATCTACATATGATTTATTATTATTTTTATTCTTATAATTCTATTTAAAAGAGAAAAAGAAAATTGGACAGGTTCCTGTTTGTTAATTCATGCCTTGAATGACAGCTATTGTATGTAATATGTCTGTCTTTTGAAGATTACAGACCTGTTTGGCACAGTCATAATAAGTGACCCTGACATTATCTCCACACTATTGATGCTTCACATGGAACCATAGGTTTTGTGAGAAAACTGAGCATTGTATAAGAGTGCACAAGAGTTTCCTAACCTAAAGTTTTATCCTGAAAAAATCTTCACAAATTATTTGCAGTCAGTCTTTCCTGCTAGTGAAATCTGGGGATTAGGTGTCTTGAACCCATATTTTGCCAAGATATTTACAATCATCAAATCCTGTTCATGAAAACTTTGTGTGCTTGGGTTTTGTTTTATTATGTTTTCTTTTGTTCTGGTTTGTTTTGTTCTGTTTTGCTGGGGTTTTTTTCCTCTCTCATTAAAATCTGGCTTTTGGACTGGCTTTAACAGAGGAGCACTGACTTGCCTCACTCATGTGGACTTGAAGACTGAATAAAAAGGTTAATATAAAGAGCAATAGTTTTGAACAGCCATAGATATTCCCAATTTATTAATGTAAGGTAAGTGGCTGAATGTCACTCACTGGGAATGCATTTAAATTTAAAACAAAAAAAACCCCAAACCAACAAACACAAAGAAATCACAAAACCTCTTAAAATTTAAAAGAGATATGCTTACGTTACAGTTTAAAAATAATACAAGATGTGACGTTCTATTAATTTTCTGTTGCTACCTTAAATTTATGCCATTCAGTAATCTATCCTACACATAATTGCTAACATTTATGTGGATGTAATATTGATTCACATTATCTACCCAACACTTAGAAAGTTAATTTTGGGAGGAGAAGAAGGAAGAAAATGGAAGTCGGTATCCATTTCTACTGATGGATTCAGCCAGCTGTGCCATTTGAATTGTATTTTGGATCTAAGGGGGCGATTCCATGGTACTCATGAAATTTCTATGGCTCAGCCACTTTCAAAAGTCTCTTTAGTGCTGAAAGGAGTCCTTAAGCTTTACAATCCTGTTAAAGCTTTCATTTTCCACTCAGATTAACCTTTATACTTTGAATCATAGGGGTATTCATCCTCACTTGAAAGCAAACGGAGGAAGCTATGGGAAGTTAGAGACAGGAGTTCATTATTTTGAGGTTTGGCTTTTTTTTTTTTTTTTTTTTAATATGGGGGGAAAAGTAAACCTCTCTCTTTGAGCCCTACAAATAAAAATGCCTCATTCTAAGGAAGAGACATAAACTATCAAATGTAATGAAATGTTTTTGTTAAATAATAAGCAACAGAATCATAAAGAAATAAATATTTTTCATAGAGGTAAAATATATACAACTATAAAATCATAAATATACTAGAGAATTATAATATGAATTTGTAAATTGTATGCAAATAGCTTGAAACCAGATCTACAAAGACATAAATAAAGCAACAAGACTGAAAGGTTTATATGTTGGCTTGTTTATAGAGTAGCACAAACATTTTTCTTTTTTAATTGGCAATTAATTTTCAGCAGCCATCTAGGTACTTTCATGTCAAATTACTTTCCCTATACTAAACAAGATTAGGCATCCAAGCAGCAAAGCACTTATGTGAAAAGTGAGAAACTAACTGTCAAGTAGATATTTTCCACATATAACCAATTAAAATGTTTCTTTTGTGATGAATGGATGTTGTAATTCCACATCTTGTATTTCCACTTTGGTCTGCACACCTGCCTAACTTCATGGTTCTTATGTCTGAGGATAGATAAAGGCAATACTGAGTTCTCTTGCTGTTCCTCTTGCTCTTTAACTTCAGGACAAATGTGGTATAAAAACATCTGTTATTGAGGTCTGAGTCATAAATAATATATCCAACCAGTAATGCTGCCCATACATATTTTAGTTCAGATGAATAGCCACAATACAATGGATGAATGTAAGCTTTTTAGCAGGTCATTGCTTTGAAGACTTTTTTCTTTTGCCTCACTTCAATATTTTCCAAGATATCTCTACATTTAGAAGTAGAGCTACTGACACATAAGGTATAAAGTAATGTATTATTGATACTCTTCAAATGAATGACATAAAAAGGAAAATATTGATTTTAAAAAGATGTCTCATTTTTCTTATTTCACAGAAGACTGATGCAGGTTCATGTGGCTATCAATATTATTTGAATTAATGCATATTCCTTACTATTGATTGTTTTAACAATGATTGTCATAACTGATTTATGGGCACTTACGCATGTTAAATTTTTAAAAAGGCAAATATCAGATTTGTATATATAGATGGATTGACTTGAATAAACAAGATTGCTAAATGTTAATGACACAGTGTTTGATAGAATTTACATTATAATACATTATGTTCAATACTTTGTTTTTAAAGTGCTAGTGAAAAACCTCATAGATTTCTTTGAGAAATTTTACTGTAGGACAAATTCTTTTACTCTCATTCATGGTATCTTATTCAACAAGTTATACCTTTGATTTAAATGAGATTTATTATAAGTAAATAAAATAATGAGAAAAGGCTAAATGTACCTTAAAAATCAGAGATGGTACCTATTCAACTGGAGCCTGACCAGAAAAAATGGCTGGAAGGGAGGGAACCAGAAACTTTTCAGGTGAGGTGACTGTCTTTCATAGGGAAATAAACCCAGGCCAGAAATAATGACCAGAACACAGTAGTGGAGATGAGTATAATGGAGGAGAAATTCTACATTTCAGAAGGAGTGCCTTGAATTACAGAGAAAAATCCTGGACAGCACAGTACAGTGATTTAAACTACACAAGTGCTCTGATACAGTGAAGAAACTGTTTGGGGTACAAACTAGAAGGTTTATGAATTTGTCTTATTGTCTGTATGTCTAAAGAAACAGTATTGGCTGAAGGAGAACTGTAGCACCTCAGCACTTTGACAAGTATGCTAGTATGTAAAGTAGGGATTTATTTCACATTAAGTATCTATAGAGTTGTTGCTAGTTTTCTAAGACTAACCAAGTCACCCACTCATAATAAATGGGAAAAAATATCTGAAGGACAATACATCTAATCTTTAAATGGGTTTGCAAAATAGGTGAAGTGAAATACACTTTTGAACTACTTTTTTCTTCCCACTGACTGGAAAGGGAAACCAAGATGAATACTTGAGAGTATTCATCATACTTTGGAGTATGTGTTAAGTATTTCTAATAAGGTGAAATGAATCCCAGGTATTTGGAGAGTGCTTATAAACATCCTAGTAAGTAAAAATATCTGGATTCTGTTAGGACTCAGGAAATTAAGGATGACCAGGGTTTAAGTTAGAAGCCAGCACAAGAATCTGCTGTATGTCCAGCAAGGCAGTTTCACTGGGGTGGTTATCACGTTTGCTTGACACAAGTTAACCAATCTGTCTGTCAGAAGACATCTTAAACTAAGCAGAGGAAGATTTAAGGAATGTTTTGTTCCATACACCATCCAAACCTTAACTGAGAAATTAGCTTTTAAACTTATCTTTAATCATGTTGGCATCCTTCTGACTTAATTGTATCACTGTGTTTAAAGATAAGCATGCACTTACATTGCTGGTTTGTTTGGTTCATTGTTTTGTTTGGTTTGGTTTTAGTTGTTTTGGTTTTTCAAAGAGACATTGTAGTAGGTCAGCTTTTGGATTTTTTAGGCCTTTCTTAGCAATGGGGGTCAGAAATCTAAGGAAATATTCCATATCATCCTTTAGCGTAACACAATATATAAATAAGGCACAGATAAGAGAGCTCGCTCTCTTCTCTCTTCTCTCTTCCAGTGGCTGAAGGCGACAGGTCTCTCCGCAGACGGTCTTTGCTTGTATGGGCTGAGGCCTGTCTGCTTAGACCTGCTGTTATCTCTGGTCCTTCCAGGAGGTGTGGGGGAGTTGGTTGGTGCTTCATGAGGTTCTGCTGTCTTGTTCAGGGAAGTATTTAATTCATTTTTTTTTATTTATTGCTAGCTCTCTATTAACGGTGTATATTTGGAAGATATTTGTTGTAGCTTTTTTTTTAATCCCCGTTTCCCCCCTCCCTTTTCCCTTTTTCCCCTTGGGATCTCCCTATTGTATGTACAATATATTCAAATTGTGTATATAATTGTAAATATATGTAAATATATATATTTTTTTATATAATCCTGTTTCGTTCAGGCTGCTTTCAGTTTTTCTGTGGTTCGCTTTTTTCCTTGCTTGAAAGAGCAGGAGGGGGACAACTTGGACGTGGCAAGAAAGCCAGGCCAAAGGGATACAGACATACATGACAATTTGATCAAGGAAAGAGCATGTAACTTTTTAACCATGCATTTTTGAAAAGATAATCCCTTACCTAAAAATCTTGAGGAACGACTATCCTAAATTCATATGTTATTTAACTATAAAAATATTTATTGCAGTTGCTAATACACAAATGTCCAGAGTTCCTCAACTCAAAAACATTTAGAGTTTTTGTTGTTAGCATCTCTTTTAAATACAATTACAATTACAATATTTCTAATATGTAATAACTTCATATTGAAAGCTCGATTACATTCCACTCTTACTACTATTCCAACAAAGCAGGTGACATCTGATAATCCTTGAGATGCTCTGAGTTCTGTCACTCTTTTATGACCCAGATTTGGATTGGATAGATTACAATGAGATACACAATTTTTTTTTCCCACTACTTATTTACTATGTAATTGCATAGTAAATGCAGCACAAATACAAGAAAATCACATTTGCTTATCTCAGTTAAAAAAGTAAGACATTCTGCAGCTATTACTGATAGAATCATATGACAATTACAATACAAATGCTAAAATATTTATAATTTAATTAAAAGTATGTGCTGTAGGTTTTATTTAGTAGAAAAACAGGCTCAGAGACTGTCACCTTAGTATTGAAACTTTCACATAATTTCATGCTGTGAATAAGAAAATTTTATCTCCCTTTATATACACATCCCGTACCACTCCCATGCAAGGGATAAATTAATCCTCGTAATATATTTAAAGTCTACACCTGTAAAAATATAATAGCCAATATACTTAGAAAACAGCCTTGAAAGCTGGTGAAGTGATTCAGAAAAGCAGTTTGTTTCCCAGTAAACACTTTTCCCTTGTCTCTCATTACATTTTGGTGTCAACTTCTAGGCTAAGGAACCTGAAAGCATCTCTTGCATCCCACGGTCATATATTCACACTGGCTGCATCCTAAATTTATGTTAGGTGAGACATGGGTGTGTTTCACTGCTTACTGTTGCTGTTATCATTTGTCTGTTAGGTGTTTTTAACCAGCTTCCACAAGGCATAAATGTTGATGACACCTTTATTATATGGCATTCATAGCCTGCTCTAAAACCTGGACAGTCTCAACAGTGAGAGGAATTCTAGGGTAAAAGAGTGAGTCTAGATCTAGCCCAAGACCTCAATACCATTATGGCTTATCTTTCTGACTGTGCAACATGGACAGAGATACTTTTCCCGTTTTTACTACATGAAGACCAGTCACAGAAAAACTGCTCTATCAATACTAGCAGTACCTATCCAGAGGTTAGAAGCATGCAAAGCTTATTTATTTGTACATTTTACTGGGTCCTAAATGGCTACAGTAATAGAAAACAGGCAAGTCTCAGAGTAGTCTTCAGTATACCCACTGAACCAATCTAATTCTTACATCTTAAATATCTTAACCACTTTCATGTAAAATGTCACACAAAAATTACAAATCCGTTACTGCCAGCATTTCTATCATGATAGAATATGCTGCAGATTTAGCTGGTTAATGTATACTCTGTGGAGCACATTTTTGTCCTGTTTGTCACAGGAACTGTGATTTGAAGACTTTCCACTACTGAGGAAGATCACGAAGTCTCATAGCAAAAGTAGTTTCTCTATGGATAATGACTTAGAAGGAAGAAGAGGTATGCTAGCCCTTCAAAAGCAAGTCTTCATGACTGATGGGGAAAATGCAATTTAATATTGATGTTGATAGTGGAAATGTAAAGTAAATGTGTTTGTTGAACTTTAATCAAGAGTCCTCCATGTCTGCTGTGAAACTTCCTAAAAATGACTATGCTGAAATCACATGACGACAAGGTAAGAAAACACTGCTGATATGACTGTATCAGCAAAGCCTTCATACTCTCATGTGCCAAAGCAGCTTGGAGAAGGAACAGAGTTATGAGATTTATTACTTACTAAGTGATGATACATTCTATGGTCTGGTGATGGTCTAAGGTACTGTGCTTGGCTTTGCTCTGAAATAGGCTAAGATTATCTATTGTATTACTATAATTCAGACAAGAGGGAAATAACTAGTTTCTGTGGAATGAAAATTTCTTAGATTGTATGAATTTTTCTATGATGGCAAACTTTTGATTGTTTAACTAACCCATAAGAAATCCTGGACATAATTGATGGAAACCTGGATAACAACAATATTTTGTCTAACAAAGTAGAAATAGAAATCAAAAAGACAAAAAAATACATTTTCTGAGCACCAGTTCAACAACAATTCTGAAGACAGTAATGTATATTACAATATTCATCCATTCTGATTACCAAAAAGTGTGTCATTTTTAAATGATAGATGGATTCATACACATAGACAACTGTTCCTTTTTTAAATCAGACAAAAAAAAATCCATACACACCATATAGTGGGGGGAGAGCTCAAGATTTTTCTTGAATGATGACATTAATACTTTTCTATTGCTCTTGGCACTTTGCTTAGTACGCCCTATCTATACTGTGTGCCGTTTTTCACAGCTACATCGTGCTGATGGGTCTTAATTATGTCTATGGTTCTAATACCATTCTAAAGACAGTTTTAATTGTATAAACCCTCAGAACAGTTATTTTTGTTTTGAGCTGGAGTCCATAATTATTTTTTAAGCCAGCAAACACATTACACTTTGCTAGTCCAAGTGGATCTTTCTCAGCCATCCTGTACCAAATAATGCATGACCTCCTCGTTTCACAACATAAGGATTTAACATATGTTGTTTACAGTTATATGTTACCTTCACTATTACAACGCTCAGGGGAGTGAGGATTTTCCCATTATATGTTTTAGAAACACTGAAGTTTTCTTCAATTTCACCTTCCTGAGTATTCTCCGACAAACCTGACCTGAGATTATAGAAGCAGCGGACTCTGGATCAAGCTCAATTTTATATTGCATTGCTTTCACTTGCAAAGGAATTCAAATAATAACTTCTAAATTAAACAGCTGTGGAGATGCTAAAGTATTCTCCATGGACTCTGTGCTGTTGTCTGCAAGCTGATGATTCTGGAATTCTCAGGTATTTTCCCCATGAGGTGCTTTTTGCACTGACCTGTACATCTTTTCTGTGTACATTCCAGTTTCTTTGCACAGTGTTTGTCCTTGAACCAACAGTAATTGGCACTGTGAGACTATGTTTCATAATAAAAATATACAATCTGTAATGTTCCTTACACTGTAATTCCTGCTCTTCTCCTGATGTATTTTTTCTAAACAGCTTTTCTGATGCTGTCGTGACCCCCTTGCCATCTCCAGTAGCAGTCCAAATTAAAATAGTAATACTAAATATATATTTTATGGTGAAAGTAATAACAATTAATAGCTGACTTGTGTTTTCTTTATTTTGCATGCTACATATGATACATCCCTTTAGAATGAAGAATTGTCCCTCAACATTTCGTTGAAATCACCTGTCTACTGCAAATGCATTTCTTTAATTCAGCAACTTATTCATGTCTGCTTTTTTTTGGTTTTGTTTTCTTTAACCAGTCTGTAAATGCTCTACAATTACTAGCAACTTCTGAAGTAAGGTATATTTCTAGAATTTCTACAATTTCAGCATTGATTTAAGACTGTGTTTTTGGGAAGGTGCAGATGTGCAAAAACTTCCAGGTTAAACCCCTACTGCACTCAATAGAAGTGTTACCTTTTTCTCATCATTAACACAATTATTGACTATATCCTGTTACATTCTCTAAGTATAGGTGCTCCAGTCCTCTACTGAGCCATCAAATGAGAATGTTTTCCCCAGGCAGACAGTTTAAGTTCCTTTTCCTTCTATATTTGATCTGCACTGCACCAGTGCTGCAGGATGTGGTTTTACCTTTACTTTTAATCTCAAAATAATTTGTCTTTTACAGTATACGTGGAATAGGGTCTTGTGTTTGTCAGTAGTTATTGTGTCTTGCTTGCTTGCAGCACAGAATCTCAAATAATAGTATATATTACCTGTGTAGGAGTGTACAGAGTATGTGGCTATCTCAGGGTTGTAATCCCTACAGCATATGTGGTAGGCAGATAACTCCATGGCTCTTGAAACAAGGCTAGTGCTTTGAAAAGATGATGTTCAATTCACAAAAGAAGCTTGTGCTTTCCAAAGGAAAACACCAAAGATAGTAGACATTAACAAATATCCAACACTCTCCTGCATCTAACTTACAGAAGAAAGTACACACTACATTTTGCCTTTTTTATATTTATAACCCAAAAGGTGTTTTATTTGTAACTAGAAACCATTTTGAGGTTATAAGGACAAGCTATAAGGATGAAAATCAAATTGCCTGGTGATGTATTCTGTACTTATTTATTAATACTGAGAGATTCTATACAAAGCATCATGCTTACTCATTTCTCAGCCTTTGTTTCTTAGTGTAAAGGAATATTTGGGTTTAGATTTAGAGTCTTAATTTTCAGTAAAAAAATCATTTTGTGGAATTGCTGCTAATACAAAGGATGTGTTAGCATGTGGGGTTTCTGAAAGAGGGGAGCCTGTGGATAATTGCATTTAAGCACGTAGTACTTAATAAATAGAAAAAAATCCATTCTTCACCTCTCATAAAGTCAGCTTTTTTAAGAGAAGTAATTAGCTGGAAAAGACAGAGGTCTAAATGGACATTGCCATCAACTAACTAGGCCATCATTCTGTGTGCTACCATCAAAAGTATTTGGGTCTCCATATTTAAACAAAGAAGGCTAAATATGGAGAGGTGTTTTTCCCATAGTCTCTGTAGAATATATAGAGGTATAACTTACACTATCTCTACAGTATTTCATAAACATGATTCATGTAAAATTATATAAAAGAGAAGATGTCAAAATTAAAAAAATCCTTCTTCCTCACTTCTTTTTATTGGTTATATTTTTTCTGAGTAGTCCAAATCTTCATTTGTCAGCATTTTTTTTATCTCTTTTTATATATGCAAATGGATCACACATTACTTACCTGCACATTTTAGAAATGAATTCTCAAAATGGTATTAGTGACCCACAGATTTTTTTATATTATAAGGTATATGGTTCATAACTTATATATATTGTGAAAAGAGATTTTTTCCAGAACTGTCAAATTTTTTGTTCATGTTTGGGGTATACCATGTCATGAATCACAGAATTATGCCTTCTCCTCATTCATTGTTACCTGTCTGACAGTCTTGCTTATCAATGGTGAACACTTTCTTTGGCCTTTCCTTACTGGCTGACATACCCGTAGTAGCCCTTCTTGTTATTTTTGTGAGCTCACTCCTTACCCATCTAGGCACTGAGAGATTAATTTCCCCCTCAAAAAGGAGGAAAACAAGAAATATGTTTTATAGTTTACAGGGAGGAAGACCAATTTTTAGTAATGAATTTACTGGGGAGAAGAAGTACATGAACTTCTTGTCTTCTAGAGATCTGAGGATAAACTGGGTAAAGCAGTGATTTTTTTTTTTTTTATGGGGAAGAGTGGCAAGTGTCTTTATCTCCTATGTGCCTAAGAACCAATCTCCTTCCCCAATCTCATTAGATATTGATCTGTATTTTGTTAAAGGATTCATACATTAATTTATGTTTTTACCTAATGTGCTCAATAATCCCTCTCCTCCCATTTTAAAGGACAGTTACAACACTAACAGTCTCAGTCTCTAACACTATGGGATAATGGCAATGGAAAACTTGAAATGAAAATAAAGAAATGTTGCAAGTTATTTTGTTTTACTTGTAACTGTTTCAGCAGATTCTATGATTCTACGAAAATGTCCATTCTCTCTTCTGAGTAGTGATCAGCTTCACTTAATTTCATATTTTTGTAACTAACTAATGAAGTTGCTGTAACTTTTTTTCTTAATACTATCAGTCTCTCTTTTTTAATATAGTGGTGAAAGATCAGGCCAGCTTCTAAGAACAGTCTGCACCGTGATTTAATATAGAAAATATTTATACAGTATTTATCACTGGACAGAAAATACTGAGGTCTATAATACTAACACATAAATTAAAGGCTCATTAGCCTCAAGATCTCATTTTTTTAAAACCATGTTTTCAGTGGCTCAAAAAGAATCCTCCTTTTTGCAGTTCCATATATAAAACTGTGACAATAAAATAGTGTGCTCTGACAATCTGTAAGAGAGAAACTTCTATTCACAACAGGCTGTTGACAGCTATGTAATGTGGACGTCTTACCTATTAGCAATGACCTTGTCTAAACTTCATTCCCATAAGAGTGTTTATTTCTGAACTTTATATTTATTTGATATAACCTTTGTTGCTGTCAATCTCATGATAATTATGATTCACTATAAAACAAACAAAGTCTTTAAATACCTGATATATGTAAAGTAATATCAGAAAGAAAGGAAAAATTATGATAAATGACATATGTAGTACATATTAGATATATAGGGAATGATATATATATGTGTATGTATACATGTACATATATATAACTATGTACATATAAAACTTTTATTCTTCTTCATCAAGGTGTGTTCCATAATGTTTCAGTGAGAGCACACTATGTCCTAGTGCTGCTTCCTAAGAATGACAGCTTCCTCTTTTTCTTGTAGACCTTTGCACTCTAAACACGTCACAATAATCCCATTTTATACACTTTCCTTCCTCTAGAGTCTTCTCACTCCATTAAATCTTCCCCTTACAAATATTGTCCCTGTAGTCTGATGTATGTAAAACAAGTACAGACTTGAATGAAGATATTCTTTCAATCTGTACTCTATAGTCACCTCAGGCTACTGAAACAAGGACCTAAGTTTAGTGATACAGATTTGATTTCTTCTAAGAGTCTTACAGAAAAGAATATGGGCATTCCCTATGATGTCTCTTTGATTCAGTTTGCCTATCTAAAAGTTAGTGTGAGTTGATCATCTATAATCTCTCTATAATCAAGGAGAGAAACGAGATCCTCCAGATCACAATTTTGCTTTTAAAACAGGAAGAAGAATGTCTCTCCATTGACTGCAGAAGGAGCCAGGAAAACCAGCTTAAGCTACACTCTTAAATTTCAGGTGGCTTAGTTTAGGTGAGATTAATTCTTCCCATGAGTGAGGGACTTCTTAATGCCTGTTTATAAATAGGGAGAAATAATAACTTTCTATGCCAGGGATATTTTTAGGCCAAATTAATGTTATTCAAATTATTTTAATTTTACTATCTTGAAGGTATTGTCAAAATCCCATCTGTACCTACAATACCACCAATGCAATACTATGGCAAGCTGGACAAATACATATTATTGAATAAGTTGTTAATACATGAATAAAGTAAAAATTTCATATTATAAGGTTTATTCTCTTTTAAGAGAAATCTAGATATCAGATAGTTAATAATGAGCTACAAAGCTTAATAGCAACATATATCTATGTCAATATTTTTGTGGGTGGATCTATTCCCTTCTATTCCTTTAAAATATCTAATAGACTTATATTAATCACAGCAACTTTTTATATTAAAAATCCATGTGGGATTGGCAGATACGACACTACCTGCAGAGAACCTGTATCCTTCCAAAATGGCAGCTAAAATCGAGGTAGGATGCTCTAGTGATCTCAAATGGTGCTTATGCTTGAGCAGCTGAACCATGCTATTATGAACTACTACAAGACTGAAGTTATGAAAGAGTTGATAGAATTGTAAAGCACAATAAATGTGCTTTGTTTTTGCACGGTCAAACTTACTTTTTCACTGTCCTTCTTTGAATATTCAATTCATATTTCTCTGGCAATTAAAATTTAAACCTCAACAATATTTAGTTTATCTAATTAGCAACAATGAGCCTCCATGGACTAAAATTATCAGAGCACAGATTATCAAATACAACCCAAATATACAAACACTTTTTGCACATAGTTAATAAAGGTTCATATTAAAGGAACATCCACCTTTAAAATCACTAACAAAATATTTCTTTAATGTCAGTTGTAGTGTATTTACAAATGTAGTGTATTTACAAATGTAGTGTATTCATATGATGGACACACCGCTGTGGAGTGTGCTTTCCAAAAGACTGGACAGGACGTCGTGTCCAGCGTCAGGTAAGGGCTGGCTGCTAATACAGCTGTGCTTATGGTGACATAGGTCACCCAGAAATACTCTTTCTGTGCCCCCATTGAATCTAAAGAGATAAATAGATGAAGAGTAGAAAAGGAAACAACAAAAATATTTACAACACCAAAACAAAATAAAACCAAATGAAATGAAAATGAAATAATTTTTAAAAAAGCTTCATGGGACCTGGCTGGTACCACACTTTCCCATAATGAATAACTTATTATTCTTTTCCTTAAAATGACATTTTTTTATCAGCCCACAAACATACTACTGCAGAACCCTGTCAGTTCTCCTCATCTTCAATTCAGGTGCTACAAACCTTCTTGCTCATCCCAGTTCATTCTGAATAAATTTCTTAATAGCTTTAATAAACCTTTTGATCTCTTCCACTTTTTGAGAATGTTTTCCCATAATACTCTGTATTAGTTCTTCCTGTGTGGTTGCTTCCTGTGTGGTTACTTCCTTTGTTCACTTGAGCAACAAAGTTCATCTCATGAAATCACTATAGCTTCCTGGACTTTTGAAGAGAAGGTGAATAACCTCTGGTATTGAAATAAATATGTCTCAATAAGGAAAAAATTTATTCCTATTCATGCTAAAACATAATTAGTATATGTGCACAGCTATCCAGAAATTATGGGGTCCAACGCATTGTTTCTCCTGAGTACATTGTTCTTTTTCACCATCCCGAGGCCCATAGCCTTTTTTCTTTATAATTCTGAGGATACTTTTACCATCTGTATATTCTCTACTTAGCACATGCTTTCCCGTTCCACATCTCTTCTTCTTTCTCTGTGCACTGGCTATGCACCTAGCAAGGATAGGCAGAAGGCTGCTCTACTGCATGTTGGCTGCAGTTGATAAATAAAGCACTTAGCAATTCCTCTCTGCAGCAACAGTTTGTATCCTCATACATCCATTGTTTACGAGTAAGTTAACTTTTAAAATAAATGACTTTCGCACAACAGAAAATGCCTAAAATACATGACTATCCCATCCACCTGCTGTAAACATTGTGTGTGGAAGTGGAATTAAAATGGCGGCAGAATTGCTCTGGCAATTCTGTGGACCTGTGGTCCCCATCTTGGGGGATGGTCCTCATCTTGGGGATAGTCTTGTGCAGGGCTAGGAGTTGGACTCGATGATCCTTGTGGGCCCATTCCAACTCAACATATTCGGTGATTCTGTGATATTCCTGGTGGTCCCAGCCCCATTAAGCTATCAGGTTCTTTGCAAACATTTTCTATCATCCAGTCCAGCTTCCCTCTCAGTCTCCTCACTGTTGCAACTTCTCTATCCACTCTCTTCATATGAAACAAGCTCATGGCATTAGTGCTTCTCCTAACGAAGATTCTTGCTTTAGATGTGATAATTGTATCACCTGAAGAGATGAATGAGAATGAGCTTTACCTGAGGAGACATGTAAATGGCACTGATTCTGGTGCTAATTGCTAATGAATCAATTTTCATTGCAAAATTCAGAACAGAATGTTTGCAGTACATTCTCTGAAGTTTTGTTATGTCATATTTTACCTTATTTATACTATTACCCTGGTAAAATGATTTCATATGCTGGCATCACGACACAATATGTAACCACATGCTCTGTTAGTCAGGAGCTACACTCAATCTTCTTATAAGCTCTTATAGTATATGTTGAAACACTATTGAGTCGACATATTGCTTAATTGCTGTCTAAGTCCTAATAACCTCAAAGAGAATAAGAGCAGCTACTGGCAATTTAACAGCACTAACATCACAAGATGAATCTAGGTAATGGATATAACATGTGAGGGACCAGTGGGCTAATTTACTTAAAATAAAATGTGAATAAATGATCTGAATACAAAATATCTTCAGTAGGTCAGGTACTTCTATGCCATGCGACAAACTGTTGGATGGATGCCCAAACCAGCTCTGGAAAGCCAGTATATCTAAGCTGTCAGTTCAGAAACCAAATGTATTATAGCCTGTAGCAAACTTTGCATTTTCTGAGGCAAAGGTGAGTCAGGAGTACTGCATTAAAAGTACTGCTATAAAGCTCTGAAGAATGTGATAAAAATAAGTTCTAAGTGCAAAGAAATAGCAAATACTGAAGTACAATTTGTCTGATGTATTTAGATGTCTAACTGAGAAGAGATGGATTGTACCCTAGAGTGCTTATTTGTTTCTTCAGAGTATAGGTGAACTCATAGGAAGATAAGTCTGGTTTGACTCATTTGCATGCAGAAAGGACTCATGCCAGTTGAGACACTCTAGAGTATCTGACCCAACAGTTCATAGATGTGATACACTTTCTAGAAGAGCCAGTTCCATTCTGCTGTGGTAGTCATGGGCCAAATGGAAGACCTAGAGCATCTAAACTGGTATTACTAGCCTCTGTTGTAAAAGTAAATTGAACCCCAAGAGTACGTGTGAGAAAATTAGATTGTAGACACCCATATGTAGGTCTCTGAATGTGAATATTTACCTGAGGGAGCTATTTCTAAATCCTTGTTATATTTTACTTCCCTGTAGGGGAAAGGATTTTATTGTTCAAGCCTGGGCATTTTAGTGTCGTTTCTATCCTAGTCTAGTTTCTGCTGCTACTGCCGAATGCGTACTTGTATGAATTTTCATTGATAGAATTGGAAGAAATACTTAACTACCTATGAGTCTTTGCTCCGCGCTTCACTCTGCAGGCTATACTGATTGTGCTGACTCTATGACTCTGTTTCCATTGACTATAGTGAGAGCATGTTCCATATGTGGTCATCACCATTTAGACACCCGTACATAAACAAATTTATTTAAAATTTGAAAAGTCCTACCCTACAGTCTAAAGCTAAATCACATAAATCTAGTGTCTTTTGCTGAGTCTTTCTTGACTCCTACATCTTTCCGTGATTTTGTGTCTGAAATTTAACTTCAACATAGTTTGAATTTACCACAGAGACAGATCAGGCCTGAAACTATATGAAAACTCATATGCCTTCTGCTACCTGTAGCACAGAACAGCAGATGAAGATAAGGCTGGCTTCTAGCTAGCCTTATTACCTCTAGCTTGGGACTAATCTCTGTTTTCTGCTATATATTACCTGGTACAACAGGTGTCTTTGCATTGTGTTTTTGAGCATTCTGATGGGATAATTTTTCAGACTGGCACAATGCTAAAATTGAGTTGTAAGTCTTCACAACTAGATAAAATGCTGAGAATTTAAGTGTAAAGGAACAGATTTGGAAAAAATGATTCAACTCAGGTTTGGCATATGTAGAACTAATAAAACTTGTCAGGTCTGTGTAGAAATTTGGATTGTCTCTTCACTAAGTTCTTGTTTTCTAGAAACTTTTTT
Organism: Pseudopipra pipra; assembly: GCF_036250125.1. NCBI lineage: Eukaryota > Metazoa > Chordata > Aves > Passeriformes > Pipridae > Pseudopipra > Pseudopipra pipra. The sequence goes on along the minus strand of NC_087550.1, from coordinate 66,489,303 downwards.
CAGATATTGAAAAGAAGCACAAAAGAGATGGACTGCAATGCAGAACTGTATATTCTATCAGTCCCACAGTGTCCAGGAATACACATCCTTTACCTCTTTTTATTAAAACTGAAAAACCTCTACAAGCGACAGACAATCAATAGTGGGGATTAGAGATTTTTATTTATAAACTCTGATTTAATTCCATGTGAATACAGTTCATTGTTATGCTCGATGTATGCAGTGACAGTGAGCTGGGCTGGGCAGGTGTCTCATCCCTGTGCTAGCAATGTTACAAAGTGGTTTGTGAGTTGATTATGCCACTGTTCTCTGTGTGTGAATTATATTTATTTCTCTTCCAAGTGAGAGGAAATTGGAGATAAATATTAAATTTTGGATTTTGCTCAGCTAAAACAAATGGAAAATGCGTGTATGTATAAAGGATTTCCCTTTGAATGCAAATGCACAGGTTTTTTTTCAGTTACTAGTAAATAATGAGGAAAACTTAAAAAAATGATACAGAATATTAAAAAAAAATCACAATAGTTCTCTTGAGAAAATGATTCCATCAGTGTTCCAACCATCTAGGAATGAAGTGTAATCATTACTTGTTTATGTCAATCTTAATGTTGGTTATATGTTCATAATGTAGTATTTCAACCTCTTTGTGTTTTAATTGCCATGTGAGAATATTGTGCAGGATTTTAGCTTGAGATCTACTGTGTGTTGCCAACATTTCCTTAATTTACTAAAGCTTATAAAAGTAAGACATAGTTAGGTTGGCATGATTTCTCTGTGACTACTATATGGTGCCTACTTTTTATCACCTTACTTTCCTCTAGGTGCTTACACACTGACTGTTTTAATAAATGTTCTAGCAATTTACTAGCTATTGAATTTAAACTTGCTGTTCTGTAATTTCCTAGATTGATTCCTCTGCTGTTTTAGTGGAGGCTATCCAATATTTTAGAGAATCCATTTCCCAGAAAGGAAAATGTAATACTCTGAATGCTTTTCAACGTCACCTTTTCTATCTCAGGCACACTCTCATGATCCTCTAGTGTCAGTTTTAGAATATCTGTTCATGATGTGAAGCTCTGCTGTAGTTCTTGGTCCTTGGTCCAGTTTGAGTTACATTTTAGTTCAGAAAAATTCTATTTAAATGCCCTCATCAGTCTGAATTGCCTAAACACCTGAGAAGAAAATGAAGCCTCAGGAGCTCTAGACATCAAATTCTTTGGGTAACCAAATAGTGTGGTAAAAAACTCTGAAATCTGATGGCATTTGCCATTCTTTGTGATGAACTGCTTATTTAATTTGCTTCTACACTCTATAGAATGGTGATTAATTTTTTTTATATAAAAGTTTTCTTTCTCATGGATGAGGTATATCTTTATAATTAATACTGGAGATAAAAAGTTGTGCTTCACTGAAACGTATCTATATTCCAGCTGATTGCCTTTTTTTTTACACCTCTACTCCAAGGACCAGAGGTTTGTGCCAGCTGCTGAGTAACAGGGGGTGATAGAAGGTTTAACACCAATAAAATACTTGTGTAAGGACATAACCTCATAAAACAATCAAGCAAAAAAAATATAGTCATTTTCGATACCTACTTATTTCTGTATTCTGTGACACGTGTCAGCTACTGGTTAACATCAGAACCTGCCGAAGTTTCCCATGTTTTCACACACTCAGTGAACACCGAGATCCTTAACTATGAACTTCCTCAAAATGCATCCCTGTTTGGTAAGTCCTATGGAGCTATGCTTTTGTTTGGAAGTGGGTTCAAGAATCCAACAGCTATTGTAAACAAAAGCACTCACTGCGAGAAATATTTTCTTTCAGAAAAATATTTCCTTTGCATAAAATCCCTCTTCATACTTACAAATTCAGAAATGTTCAATTAGGAACATGAAAGCAGAACCTTCCAAAAATAACAAAGTATTATTTTGATATGCAGTATTACACTTCATCCGGTTGTATCTAATTTTTGCACCTCATTCACTACTATATTCAAACACATGTGCTTGCGGGTACAATAGGAAATATTACACAGATTTATTGTTTCTATGGCATATCACATTAGAATGACCTGTCTTATGTGATTATTGCGTTTTAGGGGCAATTTTGCTGCCATAAAAAATGCACAAAGCTAAAGATACATTTGGAATATATAGGGAGTGAAATCTGTGCAAGAATTATGTTTATTTATTACCTGATATTTTTATTACAATTCACTTTTGTGAATATACCTTTGGTCTGTTCACATCTTTAGTGTTTAAATATATAATTTTAAGGCTTATCTTTTATGTAAGAAGTTGGAGATGGGAAGAAAAATAAGAAAGTTTTGTACTCTCATATGTCACTGAAACGCTTCCTCATCAATAACAGCTAAAATACTATTTCCTTTCTCTGAGGAGCCTCTGAATGAGAAATTTCTGTAGCTGCTTTGACTGCAAGTGTATGTCAGAACTGAATAATGCTGATTTTTAACAATGTCTAATTTGGAAATAAGAAAATCCCAGGGCCTATAGTATTAATTTACTAAGAACATACACACAGAGAATTTATTTTTTTCAGAAGTTTCCAGGTACACAGTTTGCATTCATCACAGTTATAATTACAAGGGAAAAATAAGTATGTAATTAGTGACAGATGCTATACTTTTTTTTTTAAAATGTTCATGTCTGTTTGGTTTTTATGAGGAATGTTTGAAAGAAATGAAAAAGAGAGAGGCAAAAGTGACAAGTAATTTTGTTAACAAAATTTGGAAGAACATATTTTATTATAATAAAAAAAAAAGAGGAAATCTGGCTAAATAATAGTCAGAAGAGTCTGATTTTTTTTCTCTAGTATTTTATCTATTTACCCAAATAGAGATGACAGAAGGAGACCCTGGGATGTTTTCAGAAAACTAGGAGTTTTCCGAAAGCAGTCACAGGAGCAGAACAGGTTCTATCCCTTTCAGTGTCCCTTTTAGAAATGTATAGAACTATTTTGAGTAGCACTCCCTAGGCCTCAAGCAACAAGCTCAAGCATACTTTTCTTATCTGAGAGACAAGTGAAATTTAGATTGGGATCATGAGTCCAAACTATCTTAATTTGTGGTTATAATAATAGTAGGGGGAAAAAAAAAGAAAAAAAGGAAGAAAAGGAAACAGGGGGAAAAAAAGAAGAAAAAGAAAAAATAATAGAAAGAAAAAGAGACATCAGGGAACTGCAAATCTAAGCTGCATGCTAGTGCCAAAAGATACAGCAGCATCTCCTTCTACTTGTTAGGCTTTCCAAATTCACTGAAGTAATGTCCGTTATAATAACATCTTCCAGCAAACAGCAGTGCAGGCTTGTTGCTGTCTGCCAAAACAGGACAGCAAGTTCTTAGAGCAGTAGGACTCACATTTAGATTCTTCCCCAAGGAGACAAAAACCCAGTGTCCCCCTCAAAAATTAACTTACAGAAAATCAAAGGAAGTGCACAAAGTTTTTGTGAGTTTTTTATTTGTTTTCTGGTTTTATCGTGTAAGACGGTGGGTGATTTCAGAGTTCCTAGCTGTATGTGAGCTGAGATTGAAATAAAAAAATTTTCCTTCCTGATATGGTTTGAAGCTGGCTCCCTGCGAAGTCTCCAGACCTCACCACAAGAACTCCCCCTGCCTCCTGAACCAAGGGAAAAGAAAAAAAAAAACTAAGAGAACCGAAACAAGAGAGAGACAGTTAAAGCAATATATAAAAATATATTTACACTTATATTACAGTTACATACAATTGAAATATATGTGCAATCTCAAAAGGAAAAGGGAAAGGGAAGGGGGAAGGGAAAAAAAGGAACAAAACCAAAATAAAATATACACGATCTATAGTCCAAGATCTAGCAACTAAAAGAATTAGCAAAAGACTATCTTACTACTCTCCTTGAGACAACAGAAAGTCGCGCTGGAACGACTGCCGGCAACCTCCATCTCCCAAGATTGGCAAGGCCTTACCAGGCCTGACTCCCCAACAATGACAGACTCAACAGCAGGGAAACCCGCACCTCCAAAGCTGCTGGAAGGAAAGATGACCAAAGGCCTTTCCTTCTTTCTTCTTGTACCCTGGCTTACGTAAAAATCGTAGGGAATACTGGGTAAATCTGGGCACTTCCTTGGTTACAAACTGGTCACCAAGGAAGGCTAGACTAAACTACCACACTTCCCTGGTTTGTTTCCTAATTCAGAGTGCAGACGCTAAAGGCAGTTCTTTTGTAATATCATGTCCCCTATGTCAAGTACTGAACTAGACTGTTGCCTTAAGAGGCCAGGGAGAAAAAAAAACTCCAGGCCAATTTAGTGCATAAGATAAGACTAAGAGAGTAGGTCCTGAGGCCCAGGGAATACACATGACGCTCCTGCCTCTAGACAGTGGTTCTATGATTTTATAATAAGGTCCATCCAATTCCAGATTTGGCCACCCCTAGTTCTGCCCCCTGACACTTCTTTTGGAATTGGGTTTGGGGTCTTTGGGACCCCTTCTTCCTCATCTTCATCTTCTTCGCAGCACACAAAGTTCTTGGAGTTCCTCCAAAGTTCTGGGCTTGAAGGTTGCTGCGTCTGTGCTATCTCTTCTGGTCAAGGCCTTAAGGTGTTTTTCTACAATTCTACCTTAAAAGGAAGACTAAACACGATAATGGAATTTAGAGGGACTGATATGGAATGGGGTAACAGAGCTGGGTACATGTAACTACTGTGTTAAGGGTAAGGGATATCATACAGCTACATTAAAATCTACATTCACTACACAACTACTTCTAAAATGTATAAAAGTTAAAAAACCAAAAATTCTGAGGCAGCAGACCTTTGAGCCCACTGATACCTTTTTCCACTTTTACTCTGGCACTTGTAAGAACCTGCAAAACTGCTGAACTATTGGAGAAGATTTCAATAAGTCAAAAGTACAGAGATAATATGCCTCATTGTAATTCCTAGTTCTTGTGCCTACATAAAATGTTTAATGAAAAATGTGATCCTTGTAATGCATATAGTGCAGATCCTCTACACGATACAGGACATTTTGCTAAGAAAGATCTTGACACTTTATCATATTCTTAGTGGATTTTTTGCTATGTAGATCAAAAAGTTGACCTCTTAGTTAATTTGCTGTACTTATAACCAGTAACTAAAAAAGCAATTGACTGGTCATCACTGATACAAACAACTCTACATAAGCATGAGTGAATGCACGCTTATTTTAAGAAAACAGTTGGCGTACAACACACCTATTCCACGTGAAAAGCAATTCTAATGTATTGCGTTTGACCCAAAACTAGGGGTCTAAAATGACTCATGAGGATTCATCAGGATTCTCTCTTATTTACCTACTTTATACAGATATGTCAGGAGCCACAAATGGTACCAGATACCTGAATATTATTCTTAAATTGGACCCAGGGAAGACCAAATGTATGTATTTATTTCAACGTGAGTTAAACAGTTGTCCAAAATCTTTTAGTGTACTAGGTCGATCTGTGTTACCTATCACAGACGTTTGAACACCTTGTTCAGAGATGAAAATCTAACTTTATGTATTTAAATTCAGATGTCTCCAATCTGAAAGTGAGATCCACTCTACTCCTAAAAGCAATTTTTACTTCATCTCTCTCTCTGAAGTGGGAAAAAAAAGAGCATTTTCTTTCTTTAAGTAATTTGACAAAAAGGTGAGATATAGCTGACGTGATTGCATTTCTATGTTCTTCATTACTAAAGTCCTACCATCTTTAACACAAAAACAGTCAAATGTCACCAGAAAGTGCTCTGCTCATGGCTCGAAGACTCTTTAAGTCAGGGTTCTACCAACAGCTTGCTGATATCTTTCTCCAGGGTTACACTCTCAGTGTAACTGTGACAGTCTTTTTTAGTTTTATCCTATATGTTTTTGGAACCTCTGTTGCCTTTTCATGATTTTGCAGTTAGAGAACAGACAAGGAATGAGCATCCTAATTTTCGGTCACTAAGCTGAAAATGAGGCATGCCTTGATTGTAATTTTTCTCCTATGATGTTTTTATGCATTTTTAATTAAATGGTAATTCAATAAAAACTAGAAATAGTGCAGAGACTGAATCTCAGACTGGTGTTATTTAGACTGGATCCAGAACTAGAACTGATTGTTTTGAGTTCATGGAGAAGCATTTAATTTTTTTAGGTATTGCAGGGGATAAATCATAAACACTTAACTATGAGGGCCTCACATCATGATTTTCCTGGTGCTAGAGTCTGGACAAAATCAGAGACTTAAACCTTTGTTGTCTAGCTCTCGTGATACTATATGTTGCTAAGTCTAATGTAGAAATTATTTTTAATCTATTTTTGATTTTCTGATTAGAATGTTATTACAACTTTTTAGATCTTTGATATGTGTGGCAAGATAAATCAAGGAAGAATGAGTTGTATGAATAATTTTAAAACATTTTGAAACTAGAATCTTCAGATTATAAGTAAAATGTCACATCGATTCAGTTTCCGGTTGAAGGCATTGTTCTCATTTAACTTGAAGAAAACTTGTTTGTTGATAACCAGGATTCAGTTATCATTCCAATAAAAGGTAAAGAAAAAAAAAGAGCATAATTTATAATATGGTCATCATTTGCACTTCCTAATATTAAACATATTTCTATTTCTTAATCTTATGGCCTTTTCTGCTTTTGCTCTGAGATGAAATATGATTTCAACCCTCATGAGAATTTCAAAGTTGAAACAAACTTAAAAATGTATAACAAATTGTCTTCTTGTTCAACCCGAACCTGACAATTTTTTTAGGTCCTTGGCATGAGCTTCTCACATGTATGCAAAATAAATTAGAGAGATTACCAAGTCACAGAGGAATTAAGTGAAGTCATCTTGTGATTAGTTTGGATACATGGCAATATGCATCATCAGACAAAATAAAAAGGGAAACTGAAACAGATCAAGTGCCCATAGATTAAGTACCCTGCTGTAACTATTGATATGTATTTTTAAAATTTTTAATTTCTGTTTTCTATTTGAAAGTATCTTAAAAATGCAACTTACAAAGCTAGAATTCCTGCCCATTATAGATGTAGTAATAACTTTCTAATTAGTGAATTCATTGCTACACTGCATAATCAGCTTGTTGAAGACATGCATTATAGTAAAAGGAAAAAAAAACAACCACTCAATAGTAACATAGATGCCCAATTAAAATCTTGATTAACTTTATAACAATAATACAATATCATTATACTTTCATAAATTAGAAGACAAATTAAATATATATAAATTAGTGCTCTTATATCTTTGCAAAAGGGCACATGTTTAATTTAAAGTTAAAATAACTCCAATGACATTAATTTCTTAAGTAGGGGGGTGCCATATAAACTCTACACAAAAATATAAACCAAATATTTCAACATTTCAGCAGTATTATGCAAAGATTGCAAAGAAAGCTATAATATAAAATATATATGTATATATATACACATAAATATGTAATATAAACTACATACAGTAACAGCAAAAGCAATTGATGTGAGCAATGACAATTGAGATTATCTGTAACAGATAGGCTGACCCATCCAGGTTGAGTCCCACTGCTCCTATTTGGTCAGCAGGCACCTTTTACCATCTGCTTTACTTACACTGTCTCAATCTTTTCTATTATTGTATAACAGAGATATGGCCAGATGGCAATTTGGATCCAAAATGCAGTTTGAGAACCACAGAATTTTCAAGCTCAGATTAAAAACTCAGAGTAAGTGTATGAGACTCTTTAAAAGAGGACAATATTGACAGCTAAATCTGCAGTTTGTATGGATACTTATAAGTAAGAAAAACTGCCTTCCATATGTCAGAATTTTATATCTAATACCAAAATAACTTAATGAAATGTTCATAGGTTAAATAGGGCCAAAGGAAAAAGTCCTAAAGACAGTCTTAAAAAAGTTATATCGCTGCTAGAAACAAAACTCCTCTTACTCCGCAAGCAAAACCTACAACATCATTGCTCAATAGATATTCCAAAAGTATTTTTGAGAATATATTGCATAGTATCATCTCAGAAATTGAGTGAATAACAAAGCATTTTTCTTAAAATCATTAGATAATAATCAACCTGTCATTTAAAAGACTGTACATTGAAGTTTAGGTTCAAAAAAGCATATGATCATAAAAGAAAGACTGTATACACCACAGCAAGACTGTGTCAAAAGCCCAGTGCATACCTGTATCCCTACATGGCTGGCAATTTACTTAAAAATATAGGTAATATGATTTTGTCCACTGTTGCTTCTTTCCTCAAGGGAGCATACAGTTCTAAAAATTGATATGCTTTCTATTATGTTTATATGGCACTTCATATGTAGGATATAAGGAAGATACCCTCTCATGTTATAAATAAAGTAAATCCTGTTTACGGAGAACATAAAGCATTTTATCAACTATTTCTTCAAAAAAGAAATTTATTATTCTGGAAATTTGAATCACATTCTAGTAATAAAACATCTATTAGCTATTATTTTTTTTGCCATCCTTTTCACAGTTTGTTCTGCAAAGCATTCATTCTACCTTATCCTTGGATAAAGCATTTGGGTTTTTCCCCCATTGCTTTCAGCTCATGCAGAAATCCTTAGGAGAAATTTTGTTGTTATTTGGATTTTTTGGAACAGAAACCATGAGTTAGCTAAAAGCAATGGGATTCTAGTGAATAAGATATCACATCAGTATCCTAATCATTTCACAGCCTAAAGACAACTGCAGTGAAGCCAACAAAAGAACAAGTAGAGCCTGCCAATAAGCCAGATGCTACTGTTGGAAAAGAAATTTCTATGTTTTAACATCTGGGCACTGTGAATACCTTTCAGAAATGAAGGCAAGAACTGTCCTACACTGATATACAGAGGATGTTTATTAAAATATGTATCACTAGCAAATTCTTTTATTAAAAAAATATCATTACAAGGTATTTACTTTGTGGTTGAATTTGATTAAAAAGAGAAGGAATGTGGAAACTTGTCCTCTATATTTTAAAGCAGCCCTTGTGCTAATTTTGAGTTATCAAGAGTGGTCCATAGGAGTCTTGTAATTAATATGGCAGCTAACGTGTGGGCATCACTTTGATTTTATTTGACCTTAAAGGAAACCTTAGTTGTAAGCATAGTTTTACGTGCAATATTATGCAGCTTCTACAGGTCATCTGAAGACCATTTTTCCTAGCAGTCCCATTGGATGCAAGCTTTATCCATGCAAAGGTGTTGACTAAAACAGTAATTAAATGGATGCTGCACAAGCTAATTTTGATTCATGTTTCTCTAAGGACTGTGCTTGAAGATTTTTTTTCACCTGTGAAGATGTAGGAAGAGAGAGAATAAGATTTTGGGCCTAAAGATGGATGTTACATTGCACTGGCCATGTTGTCCAGCACAAAGAAGAAGCAGATGATTTTTTTTCAATAGGGTGCTTGCATATTTGACACTTTCCAGTGTATTGAAAGAACAGTTCAGGCAAATTGGCCCAAGTTTTCCATTACCCCAGCACAAACTTTGCATTAAACTTTTACAGAAACATGGAATCCTAACAAACCACAAATTTGACCTGATAGAGTAAAAGTTCCAACATGAAGTCCTTAACTAACTTTTCATTCACTATTAATTTTATATGGGAAGCAGAATAGTGGCAATGGACAACATCCTGAAATCCTAGTATAGCTAAAGTCATACTCTATTTTCATTGCTATTATGGCATCACCAACATTACCATGATGCCTTAAGGTACACAAACCTTGAGTTATAGCTTTTATGTTCCTAGTTTTATCTATAGACTACTACCATCTGTGTTCTAAATAATTATCTAAAAAATAAGCTTTTAAAATTATGCGTTAATTTTTTCACATAAAGAGGGTGTCTGATGAAGCAAACACTGCCAGAATACCTTTTTTCAAATGACTATGAATGTATCAAGAGTAAATGCTGCCTATTTTCCAAATAAGAGTTTTATAAAGTACTGACCAGGGAAAAGAAAATTTACCACCATTCAGGAATAATGCCCATAGCCTTCATTTTTACATCATAATCACTGTTTCAGATCTCTGTAATTTTTTTTTCTCCCTTGGGTAATATTTCACAGCCATTGACCTTAGAACCAGTCACTATATATTAGCTACTTTTTTTTTTTCCTAGTGCAACATACACAATTTCATGTTTCCTGCAGTGTGTTTGAGAAGCATAAAATCAAGTAGAAGAATAGGAAAATGGTTGCCAAATGCTGAAAGAAGCTGAATAAATTCAAAAGCCTCAAACCTTAAATGGGCTGCAGCAGCTGATGTATCCTGTACTCAGAAATTTCTAGTTTAGGTCACAGAGTCAAGTGAACCTCTGGTAAGACTATTGCTAGATGTTCAATAATAGAGGGGAAAAAAAGTTGAATAACCAGCTTGGTAAAAAACTATCTTTATTATGAATAATACTTTAGGACATGCAACCCTATGTCAGACCATTGAATTGTGTTTGGCAGTTAAGATTATAGAATCACAGTCCTATAATTCTTGACCTTGGTTATAATATACCTTAGGAGAGGAGTATAGGAGAGGAGTATATATATAGTATATATATACAGGAGTATGATGCAATTGTCTACTAGTCAAATTTTAGACTTATGCTACATTTGTGGCTTTTAATTCAATTATAGATCTCCATTAAAGCCTCTTGGAAGTACCTATGGTAGACTGGAAAGACCAAGTAAGAACCACAACATGCTACTTGTGTATGTATGGAAGAAAGTGCAACAATTAAGATATTACAATTTCTGTAATATTTATTGTTGCATAAAACAATGCTTTGATGTACACTGTTTATTATATTTTAATTTCATAATTGATTGCACATTTTTTAATGGAATTAACTTTTTATTAATTTACTTCTAAATGCTGCTTCCATTTTGTAGGCTCTGTCATTTGCAGCAGATGAGTAAATATACTTACATGACTTTGAAACTACCCTATTTCTGACTGCAGTTTTGTTACTACTGTGAATGACTTTCACAACAGGAACGCAGGCCAATTTAAAGTCCAGGCACCAAGCAATTTGAGATCCACCAGCTTTATGCAGTAATATAATTATTCCCTCCGAGGCTCTTAATTGTATTCATCACACCATGATTTCTGCACAAATTAAGCATGCATTTACTGCTATATATAACTTGCTTTGCAGTTAACATCCTGGAAACAAATTTCAAGGAGATAGAATCTTGAACTTAGTCATCCCATGAAATCACTAGTTTCACTGCTCAGAAAAGTCACTTAGACTGTAAGGTCATTATATTTTTACGTCGCCAAATCATTTACAGAGAAGCAGTGAAAAAAAAAAGAGTGTGATAAAAAGATCAGCAAATTTATACAAATATTTTGTTCAGACTTTAAATGTTAAAGCCCGTAGTATAAATGTCTTTAGATATATTTTTAAGACACAAAGCAGAAAATTAACATTATAAAAAACCTTGCAGTTTGCAGAAGACAATATCTCTGAGATTTTATAATTTATGATTGATATCACATGTGTGTGGACATAAGCACATGTGTGTATCATTCTGACCTTTAACTTTGCTAATTTTATAACAAATCCCACTCTACAGTGCATTTTAAATTAAAAAAAACCAAACTAGCTTATAATGTTTAACATAATTGTCCAAATAATAAATTATGATGAATATATTATTTTTAGGAAATAATTTAACGTAGAATACATTTGTGTGTACATTTGAGCTTCCCTTTTTAGGGGTATATCTAATCTGCTAGCCAGGTAATTTTGAAATATGCAAGTTTTTTCAATTACATCACAGCAGTATTGGTCTACGTGAAATCAGAATAACCAGTGTATTTTTTTCTTGTAAACTATTTTTTTTGGGGTGGGATAGCGGAATGGAGAGGAGAACAAAGTCTGACTCTATGCCTGTCTCAAAAACCAATATATATGTGGGCCTAGACATCTCTTTTTTACTTCACTGTAAATTGTTTTCTTTCTGTGGACATTTTTCTTTACCTGCAATTGTAGAAGATAGTCATCAAGAAAAGACAAAGAAGAAAGAAACAGGATGCAGAGCTTATGATCCATCTCCACCTTTCCATACTCATTCTTCTGGGATTTTAAATGAGAGTACTATTTTGACACGTCTGTAAATTGCTGTATAAATTGTCCAGTATCCCACAGAGTTAAGAATCAAGATTTAGCAAGCTTCAAAGTTGTTGTGGATAGTGGAACTATCAAGAGTTAATGATAGAGTTAAGGGATAGAAACAATAAACAAAAAATTAAAAAAAAAAAAGTGATGCTCTGTGATTTGAATTGACCTCTACATACTGAAGGCCAAACCAGACAACAGTTCTGAAGTGTGAGAGACTGGTGAGCATCCGTAAAACAATCCTGGCCTAATAGGATCGAGATAGTGATTCTTCAGTCCTTGTAATATTATTTTCTCTTATTTCCATCTTTCCCCCCCTATTTTTCCTTTATTATGTCTAGCATGTTTACTGAGTCCATAACATCCTATAAACTCCTTAAGGGCTTATTCTATTTGTATTTAATGAAATTGTAAAAACTAATGGTTAGAGTTTAATGTTTACTTAATTGTTTGAGGTTCCACTAAAATAATGAAAATATCAAATGTGTTCATAATCAACATAGCTTTCAGTAAAGGTTTGGCTTGACCTTAATGTGTGATTAAAATCAAAGTCTACAGTCATATGAATAATTTTTACTTTCAGGAAGAAGTCTTAATCTCCAGATATAAGTGAAAAACATGTATTCAGTAATAAAATTAAATTGGATGTTGCCATGTGTAATGTGAGCACAATTGCACTGATGTACGGAGAGATCAGACATCTCATCTCACCATGCATATATTATAATTTAGAATATTTCTGAATTTGTTGCATACATGAGGGATAACCTTTGTTAGAAAACTACTTGGGAAAATTCTATTGAAGATCTATAAGACATTTGTGTGACTAAGGTCCTAAATTTGAAGTTTCAATAGCCTACTGGGAGCACCTCCCTCACAATTAATATACCTAAGAATTATAACATGAGAACAGCATGGAAGTGACTTGGCATATTATATCATGGCCCAGGGACTCTTTAATTTAATGATCTCTTTTAGCTGCAGTTCAAATGTGTGAATCCTCTACCCTTCAGTCTGATATGAGCATTCTCTCTGAGCATTGCATAGTGTGAATGAGCAGGTAGTATTTCTATATTTACATCACAGAAATGGTTCTTCAAAATTCATGTAAGATTCCAGGCTTACTGCCACCAATTAATAAAAAAAACATAATCCCTAAGCATAGAGAAAAATCAACAACAAATTTTAGCCAAAATATAAAAACCAATCAGCAAAAGTCTATTGTCAGTGAATACTGTTAGCCCCTCCAGCTCCCCAAATGAAACCTCTTCCTCAATAAACCTCACCTCTTTGCATGCATCTGTTCAATATGACTAGCTTCACAAAAATCTGAGAAGGGCAAAACCTTCAGATTATTCTTGAACATGGAGGGAGAGAGCTACAGAAACATGGCAAATTAAGCACTAGCATTCTCTTTGCTCCTGTCATAGGATTTAGAACTATCTTCTGATTAATTGGAAGGATTGGCAGGATAGGGAAAAAACCCTTTCCTGAGTGCATTGCTTGAAGTGTTTTGAGCCTTAGAAGTGAGGAGCAGTACTCTAGCATGCTCCTGGGAGGAGGAGATGGACAATGAATTTGTAAACCAGTTCCTTTATGTGCCCTAAAAAATATTATCTAAAATATAATGGAACTCACTTTTATTTTTCCCCCTGAGAACATCTTCCAAATAGATCCTGAGCTGATAGTGAGGCATATTATAATAACCCAGTGGAACAAGGGCTATCAGATTCTACTTCTAAGAAAGAACAACAGTCTCAGTTACTGATGCTGTTTGTTTATGTAAAAAAAACTAGGAGTATGCCTTGACACCAAAAGAGCAAGATTTGGCAAATGACCATGAGCCAGGAGGTGTTGCAGGAGACTTTCTTACTGAGAAAAGGCAAAGTGGCAGCCATGCCCAGTTTTTTTCTTAGCATCCTAACTTACAACAGTAACACAGGGATGCTTCCTAAACTCCAGTCTTTCCAGCTCCAAGTATTTTCCTTGATTTCTGCATTCCTCGTTGAAGGAGATTTTGCCCATTTACTAATAAGGTACAAATGAAATTCAAACATCCATGAATATATATTTCTTGGTTACTTGGATTCTGAGCTCAAACACTTTTTAAGCCATTACTGGCTTGCTTAGGGTATTGGTACTTCTGGCCAGACCTTCCAATTTGGATAAAGAGTTATGTTTAACTCTGATAATTTAGAGTACTTCAAACCTTATCAGAGCCTTTTCACGCCACTGTTTAATATATGCTCATGTAGCAAAATGAAGACAAGATTGTAACGTGTTCGGTAAATCTGTTTGCCCAATCTAATTATAGCATTTCAGGCATGGTCCCCAAGCCTTGACATCTACTATCAGCCAAAATACAGGCTCCCTGTTCTATGTATAATATTATCCAAGTTGCTGCTATGTGCTGAAGCAAATGCCCTCATTTTCATTTATTTTTTTGCCCTTGTTAAGTAGATAATACCAGAACATTGTTATTTTGCCCATTTAGCAATTTATCTATGGGGAGAAAATTAGACTTCGTTTAATTTTATATGCCCTGAGTACCTAAAGCCCTGCCAGATTGAAAGGACACTATATTTGATAAAAAAGACATTAAAATCTTAGTTTTACTAAGATATAGTATAAGATATATCAAAAGCACTTTGGCTCACATCTCTTGAACAGTCCAGTCCACTGAGTGACTGATAGATGTAGTAGTCCAGTCACTGAGGCTGGTAGATTTCATCGTCATCATGGCTGGGCTTCGCGAACAAAGATTTGGGAAGGGCTCTACCCACGTTTGTTGCAAGCGTGTTGGGGCTAAAAAGGCCAATACAAGACAGGCATGTCTGGTTGCAAAAGGCACAGCAGAAAGACTCCTTAGATGGTATATTCTGCAAAGCACGATTCTTTCTGCGTTGTCTTTTCTCCTCAAGAGTGATCCTGCGTGCTTTCTCAAAGGCATCAGCAGCGTTATAGATGGTGTGTCTTCAGACCTCCCGATTGGAGGCCAGAGTAGACCAGTTATGTTGATCAATATGGCCAAGGCTGAGATGTTGTTTCAGGGAGTCCTTGTATCTTTTCTTTGGGGCTCCTCTCATGTCCAGATTTCAGTAGCCACCAAATAATAAAACTATTGGCTTTTTCACACACACCTATAAAAGTAGCTGCACATTTGTCACCTAATCAGTGTAGATTTTATGTCATCAATAACAGCAATTTAAAACCAGTTACTTTTAACGTAAAGTATGTATGTATGGAAGAAGTTCTGAGCAATCAGACAAAGCAGTACAATTAATGTAATAAAAAGCTTCAACAGGAAGGCTGTTGTGTCTGTTTCCTTCTTAATCAACTGTAAAATTATAAAGGAATAACAGGCACTACAAAGTCATATTAGAAATTTTTCACAGACATTTTCTTTGTTATTGAATGAAATTTCCTATTTGTGTGAAAAAAAGTAATGTGAAAGATGAGTAATTTTCTTAGGTGTTTCTGACTTTTTCCTTTTCAGTTTTGAGGGATGAAAATTCAGCTTTCATGCTGCTGTTTTTCTCATACCTGCATTTTGACATTAAAATAATAGAGCCAATGAAGTGAACATATTTCTAAATTTATGTCACGCATAACACTCTGTCAGTTAGTAATTGACATAATGACAAAGTGGCCAGGGAAAATGTAGGTGGAAAAAAAGCGATTTGAACAAACAGGATGTGCAAAAGAAGCAATCGGGAGAGTCTGCATACACTCAGTGGCATGACTAGCTGCATTCCCATTGTATTGCTTAAAAAAAAAATCAAATATTCTAGGTCTTGTGGGGATGAGGTGAGTCTGATAAACAGAAACCTTCTAATTTTCTAGTTCCAAAGAAAGGTCTGTCAAGGTTAATGCTGAAGGTTCCTGAAGAATTTTGATTGGTACTGAGCAATAGTTTGAAAAGTATAACTGAAGAAAGTGAAACAATAGGCTACAGAAATATCAAGGGAACTGAGATTATTAGCAGTGTTCATACAGCATTGTACACCATGGCATCCTGGACATGAATATTCATGTTGCTACACTTACATATGCACAAAAGCCTTAAAAAGTACCCTGAGATATTGTCATGCTGTAACTATTAATCCCAGTTAATATGTCCTGAAAAGAATAAGGTCTGGGACTACACAAAAGGCAACTTTTACTAGCAATACTTGGTTTATATAGAAAACTTGTTTATTTGCACACACCGTTTTGAACCCTGACACGAGGGCATGAAAGGTGTTCGGTTGTATCCTAGAGTAGTAGTACATAATTCATATTCATATTGTGTTCAGTTTTCTCCCTTCCCAAAACAATGATCCTGTCCATAATTCTTGCCAGAACTGTGCCAACCCCTATTACATCCTGGATTGTAATTGGGCACTGCTAAAAATATTCCATAGCATGTTAGAAGCCAAAACGTATGAATGATTTTGTGATTGTGTTTGAGTCTGAGCTCTGGCTCTCCTTGATCTACAAATGAACAACAGGTACATTCGCAGTTCTAATGAAGGTATGCATGAATGTACACAGCTGTGAGGAGCCCTGAAGGGAAGATACAAGGATTCCCTGAAACAACATCTCGGCCTTGGCCATATTGATCAACATAACTGGTCTACTCTGGCCTCCAGTCGGGAGGTCTGGAGGCACAACATCTATAACTCTGCTGATGCTTTTGAGAAAGCACGCAGGATCACTCTTGAGGAGAAAAGACAACACAGAAAGAATCGTGCCTTGCAGAATATACCACCTAAGGAGTCTTTCTGCTGTGCCTTTTGCAACCAGACATGCCTGTCTCGTATTGGCCTTTTTAGCTACCAACGCGCTTGTAACAAACGTGGGTAGAGCCTTTCCCAAATCTTTGTTCGGGAAACCTTGCCATGATGATGATGACACAGATGTAATCGGTTCTTAACTGGTTATTTGGGTATTGTTTTAAACTTAGCTCTCTGTTTGTTGTTACTGCTTTTGTTTTGTTTGTTTGTTTCATTTTGGGTCACTCTCCTTAAAAAGAAACTGGTAAGGAAGCTAGCTGTAAGCAGTGTCAGCCTGTAGATCACTGATTGATTCCTGTCCTCTTTTATTAAAAGCATGGTTACAGACAGAAAATAGTGGTTGGTTAGAAACCTGTTTCAGGAAAACAGTCTATAGTTGGAAACAGCATATAGTTGGAAAGTAGCATAATCTCTAGAAAGTAGAGGGAGCTCAGAATTATCCTAGCACTTAGCAGTTCCTAATGGCTATTCTCTAGGTAACTGCAGTAAAGTACTTCCTGGTTTTCATTTTAGGAGGCATTTTAAGCATACTGTTGAATATATAAAAAACATCACTACTTGGCTTATATAATCTAACACTTTTGTTCATGATTGTGTGCAAAAATCACAGTTTGTTATTTATAATTATTATATATATAGACTCACTGCATATATGAGTCCTATTAATGATGATTTCCAAATGCATTGCAAAGATGTATGACGTAAAATTACGAATCCTTATGAAGATATTTTAGCCAATGCTGAAATATATCTCATATAGATCTTCAGAACACTGAATTAAATAAAAAGCAGTTAGAGGATGGAAAGGTCTCCAGTTTCATTTTCTTGTCTATGTAAAACAAAGTCCCCCAAAAATTATCCATCCGAATTGATATTCATAAATACTATGTAGCTACTTTAAAAAGGTGTGTGTGTTTACATAATTGACATAATGTATATTTAGTTATAGTTAAAGAAGCCCAGGAATTCTTCATTATAAAATAATATTTATAATCTTATTTGTAATATAGTCCTGCATTATTTGAAAGACATTTCAACAGAAAACACAATTTAGTTCTACACAATAATCCAAGTCCAACCATACACACATGAAAGACCCATTACAATTTTCTCCTACTTGCCTCATTAGGTTCAATGTGCAAAAGAGATCAATGACTTCAAGGTGAATTGACAAAATGTGTATTTTATCTTTTGCTTGTGCCCTGTCTTAAACAGAGTAAAAGATTTAGTTTATATTTATTTTCTGAAGCATTTCTACTTTCATTTCTCTAAGTATTACCACATTCAGCTGCTTTCACACTCTGTTTCACCAGCAATCTGTTAGTGATCTTTTCCTTTCATCTGTCCACATACATATCCTAATGAAATCATTATGGCTGAACTGTTGGTTTTCATCCTCCTCTATTCCTGCAGTATATGGTGGTAATGATCTCTTTTCATTCTGATACATTGATATTACAACTGTGCTTTTCATCCCCCCAATATTTTTTTGTCTATTTAAATAAATATATTTAATTATTCAAATCACACAACTCTACAGTCTCACTTGATGAGAAAACATTTGATTATCAGATACTGACATGCCTGCTAACATTTGTTTTGTCGTGTAAATTACAAGTTGTTAAACAATAATACCCTGAACTGCTGTATGACAAAGGAAAAAATAATGAGAAAAAGAAAAAAAGATTTAAGGATGGTTTAGAAGGTTTGGATATTAAAGGGGAACATGCGTCTCATTTTGTATCTTCTTGCATCATAATCCATTGTCAGCTGCATTATCTTACATTTTTAACTTAGAGAACAATAAGTATTTCACTATGAATTTATTTTACTTTTAGTCTAAGGACTTAACAGAAATATGGAAGTCTTACCAAAGCAAGTATTGCAAAAATTGCCAAATATTTCTTAGTTGACCACTGTATGAACAGTGGAGCTTTTCTAATTTCTATCTATATCAGGGGATGCATTTTCTGGAACTTCAAAACAATTGAAAATTTTAATCACCTTTTGGGCCATGTGCTTTGTCTGAAAGTTTTTGTTACCCCCAGAAGTACTGATGTTGACTTTGTTCATAATGCTGGTCAGCTTTTCATCATGAACTACATGTAATAAGACCTACGAAAAGGGTTTTTCGTTTCTTTTGGTCTTCTCATTTTCCGTGGTACACAAGGCACTGCTGAAAGGTTCCTTAAAAATGCACAATTTTCCTGAAGGTATATGAATAGGTACGTGGGATTTTCTGTTTCTTCCCTCTTTCCCTTCTGTACTTCTCTACATTGGATGATGGGAAGAGCCTGCTGCTTAACGGGAAAATTACATGGGTTGGGAAAACTGATGAGAGCAACCCTTCAGCTGTCATTAGCTAGAAACTAGCACTAACTGATTTGAAATAGCATAGCTCATAGTTTTGATCTGAAATGTCTCATCTGAGTTAAAGAAAAACTAAACCAAACCGTGTAGCTCTCCAAATAACATCAGTAAACAAGAATAAAAGGGTCAAGACTTTTCATTATAAATGTGTTTTCCCTTTCTTAGGTGTTAAAAACCTCCACATCTGTGAGCTACTTCTGCATCTCAGAGAAAGTTAAGGTAATTCCTGTATTCCTTTCCTCTCATCCAAAAGAGAAACCAAGGAATCGATGTTACCAAGAAAAGGACTACCTCTGCTCATATCCCTTCTGGTCAATGCCTAGTCATAGGCTCTGCTAATCAGCCTCCTGCTAATCTCCACCCTTAATGTCTCCATCAACAGTAAGTATGATTAAAATACTTTAGTATAAAAATCCCAAGGGAAGGTTGTGAGACACTGGATTATTATACTGGCTCAGAACAACTCAGGGGTGTATGTGGTAGGGAGGAGCAGGTCGAATTTCAGGAGGTGAGGTAATGCCTTGTCCCACATGCCAGCCCCTTCGAGACTCCTGGGGTGACCCCGGAGCAGCTGCCAGTCAAAGACAGCCCAGGAACAGTGCCACGCACTTCCACGTGCATTTCCACGTACCCCGGAACCCCTAACCCAGCCTCTAATTGGCTGGCACAGTAGGAGCACCTACCACCTGGCCACGTGGAAGCTGGACTCTCACAGGACTCTGGTGGTAGCTATGATTTTCTCTTTTTGTCTCTCTTTCTTTGCCCCTTCTTCTCTTAATCTCCTTTCTTATTATTTTGAGTAACTTGGGATCAAATGGGTTGGCTTTTGCTAAGTTCAATGGGCTACCATATGCTAAGTTAATGCTTTATGAAATGCTTTGTTTTGTTGTAAGTTACCCTTAAAACTTTTGCCAAGTTCTCTTATTTCATAAAGTTTATGATAAAGTACCTCCTGAGAAAACGTGTGCAGCATTTTTCCTTTGCGTTCTCTCTCTTAAGGTGTTAAAAGAACTGAAGGCTCTTCTAGTATGTCCACAGGGTGGATATTGTTGGAGTCTTGTATATTTTTTAAATATATATAAATTTATCTATATTATATATATATGGTTTATATATATTAAAAATATTATTTTTTTAAACTCCCCTGGTGAGCTTGTAGCTCACCAATTGGGGTCTTACAGAGGCTCATGGAACACTTTCACCTCATAAATGTACACAAATTTTCTCCTTACCTTCTCTTTCATAAGAGCCAGAACTTGATGTCTTGAGGATCAAAAGCACTCAAAGCTCACACTTTGAACATCATTGACACGGGTCACTCTTACTTTCACATTGTAGCTATCTTAACATCACAGGCACTCTGTACTTAGATTAGCTCAATTTCTAGTATTACATTTGCCCAGTGGTACTCCTATCTTAAAGAGGTTACTCTGAAAAGCGACATGTTAAAAGATAAATTTGAAACATTTTTCCTAACACATTTTGAAATAAACTATGTTTTTGAGCTTTCCTACAAGTTTTACACTTCAGAAACTAAGTAGCAAGAGATTTGTGAAAAACTAGTAAGCTGTAGTTAAACTCAGTAAACCAGTAAGATCAGCTAGATAATGGGAAATTTGGGGTTTCTAATTTACCATATTAAGTTTTACCTTTTGCATTGGATTTACCTAAAAAGCAAGTTCAAAAATCTGAGTGTGGATTTTCATTTTTTATTTAAATGCAAACACAAATCCCATGACAATGGAAATATTAAGGAATAATGGATACGCCCAGGATCTTCACAGGCCACACACTAGAAAATTGCATCTGGTGTATAAGTAAAGAGGGGAACGACATATGCAAAAAAAAATATTAAAAATAAACTAAGCTCAAGTAGTTTGTTTCCTCAAAATAAGAAAACCACTTCAAAGTTCAGGAGGTTCCATGAATTACAAAGCTGTAAAACAAAGGTACAGATGAGAATAAAATATCTGAACATGGGGAGGTGCATGGGGCAGCTCCTCTCATTTCAGACTCAGTTTTCTCAAAATGTTGAGTACTATAAGAAAGAGAATTAAATCAGTGTTTACAATTAAAGGGTCTTACTTTCTCAGATTTGTACTTTGTGTGAGAGATACCCATTTTTCAGAGATCAGGAAAATGTTCACATAAGAATGATGTCTGTTTTATTCTGAAAGTGAGAAAAGGTTTCATCAGTACCTGAGTTTATGCTAGACTTCTACAAAGGATAAAAACTTATTCACTGAATAGTACATTGTTATAATTGAAATTGCTGCCAGAATAGATTACTATTCCATGTGATTAAGTGGAACAGATCCAGGACTATGTTATTTTACTATGAATCAGAGAAAGACTCAGAAGCTTTGTAGCTTTGAAGCATCATCATATTTTAATAAAAGAAATCTGATGAGAGGATTAGAGGAGAATAAGTAACAAAGGAAAAATAATGTGCATTGGAAAGAAAATAGGTTTGTGTTTGAACATAACAAAGTATTTTATGTGTATGTCAAGAAACCCCAATCAAAACATTATTTTTCTTCTTTATGCAAAGAGTAGGATGGTATATCCTATAAATAAACTGATCTCTGTTTTTGTTTGAGGTCAGAGATTTAAACATAATGGACCTATGAATGATCTATATATATTATATATGTTTTTTATATATAGGCCAAGATAAATATATAGATGATATTTCTATTTTATTTCTGATTTAGGTATTGTTCTGTGTCATCATCTAAGCAAAAGGTATATCATCTAAACTCTGGGAATGACATGATAAGGGCATTGTTGATTAGGAGAAAATACTTTGCTGTATTTTCACTAAAGGATGTGAATCTCTCAGTAATATAATTTATACAGAGTACCTCTCAGATATATTCCTCCTAGATAAATTATTTCTTTCAATCTTTCCTGTTTTTATGTGTTCCCATTTAATCCTTACTTTGTCATTTTATTCATATCTATGGAACCTTTGGAGTAGAACTCTTTCCCACATCTGACATTTATTAAATACATGAGAAGAGGTTACTGTGTGAGAAAGTACCTGCCTAAATGAGGTGATGGCAAGTGACTTTAAAAGTGACCTAAATATTTGACCATTATTTATTTATTTGTTTGACCTTTGTTCAGCTCTTGTCTACCACTTTTATTTCTGTACACACATGGTTTTGATTCACTCCTGCATTTCCTGCATATTAATAATGTGCTTTATTTCTGGAATTTATGTTCCATTACAATGAATGCATACAACTAAACTCTTACTTCCAAAATTACATACCCACATTTTCCATTTCTACAATACCTGGAAGTAAATGTTTAAAAAGAGAGGAGCTGAGTCTCTTGGTAAATGCCAGCTGAATGGAACTCTTGCACATTCAGAGGGAAGATGGAATTGAGATTCAAGAAAAGTCAACTACAGTTGCACAAATATTTTAATTTCTGAAAGCTCTCTTCTCCTGTGCTCATCAGTTTGTTCTCCCCCTATGCAGCCATATGGTTTGCATTCAGTTCATTTTTATTTTCTGTGTGAGTCTTTTAATCTGGCAGATGTTTGAACTTCATCTACCAAAAAAAGCTCATAGTTCTCTAAACCAACATGTTTTAAATTACTTGCAATCAATAGTGTAAAGTGATGAACACAGTGCTCTTTGCTCAACGGATTTCTCGAATTTTTTGTTACAGTATAGGACTCAGAAATGTAGTAATCATGGAACCTTCCTCTTGATCTTAGAGTTTGCAGACTTTAGGTCTCACCTGTTTTACACCAATGAATCACTGTGATATTGTCTTCAGCAGAGGTACTTCCAAATGTATTCTTGAAATGTTTAAAGAAAAAGCATGTTTCCATTGGTGAACACTATAATAGGCAATTCCTGATGAACTCTAGTTGCTAAAGACCTGGTTTCAAGTCTCTCTGAAACTATTCAGTCTGAAATAACCTTAAAATACCTTTTTTCTTACTTATCAGTTAGGATATATTCTCTTTTTTCCTCTTTCTTTTTCATGTTCCCCCTTTCTTTGGAATTATGTGAGTTCATCTTGCTTGAATTAAGGGCATTAACGTCCATCACAGGGTCAAGAAACAGGGTTGTTGTTTGGTTGGTTTTTATTTTGTTTTCTTTTTCAATTTAATTCTTACATTTCCTCTTTTACTGAAATTCTTGACTATTTTCCATACAGCAAAGAAAAAGAGACTGATTTTCATTCCTTATATATCCTAGAGTACTTTAAAACTAGAACAACACTAATATTTTCCTAATCTATGGAAATTGCTTTGGCCGCACAAAAGTTAAATAACTTCAACTTAATTAGTATCAATTTCATTTATTTAAATTGTCTCAACTCTGTCATGGGATACCCCTCAATCAATTTGGGATATCTTTCTATCAGTTTAGGTTGCATTTGTAAAACTATGTATATTTTTGTTATAGATTTGATGACTTTATTCTTACTCCTGATATTGCAGCCTTTGATCTCAGCGAATATTTGCTCATCGAGGTATAGTTTTGTTTAAATATAGCCTGTTTTGAAACACTGATATCTTCTTATATTGACTCTTTAACACCTGAAATAGATTTGTAGAAGGTGGATATGTTAGTAATTTTACTGTGAACAAGCATATAAAGAGAAATGATTCACCCTATGTATAATTTCCACTTCCATTCTAATTACTGCCTTCTGCTTCAGTGGACAGAAGTTACTATGAAACTTTATTATGCTTTTCTGGACTCTCCCATGTCTACTTTATATAAAAGGAAGAACATGCCTATGACTGCAATGTACACTTTTTAAATAGACTTTACAGGTTTTAATGTCTTCTCCTTTGATGTCGGCATTCTTGATAAGTTTCTTTATGTTTTGTAACCATTTCCTTAAATGTACTGTCTCAACTTAGGTTGAGTCCCTTTCCTGAAGATGTTGAATGTAGACATATTGTCCTTTTTGATATTCTCTTACTCCTTAAATTAAATACAGTTCAAAGACATCAGTTGTTTCTTGTTTTTTGTTTTTTGTTTTTTTTTGTGAAAGTAGGGGTTTAGGAAATCAGTTATGTTAGTTCAGAAATGTGATCTTTTAAGTCTTGTTCCACTTGTGTATTTGATCAACTACTATTCAGAGAGATGAAGCAATCCAGCTTTTTTACATTCTACAGACAGTTCCATAATGGTCTTCATAGAATGGTCTTCAATGTCTCGGCTGATAAATTAATCTCTTTTTCCAATTAATACCACATTCATTGACAGAATTTTGGCAAGATTTTAAAGGACAAGTCAAAGGGTAAAATCTGGGATTGATTTCCATTTTGGGTCATGCTCATAGAAATTACAAAAATTGCTACTTGGTAATAGCATAAAATTATTTCCCACACATTCATCTGTCATTTTATAAGGAATGACAGTCTTGCTAGAACTGCCAGCTGAACAATTGTTTAAAGTATGGGAAAGTAGAGGGAATAACAAGAGCAGTCTAGTGCTTTGCTTTATTTTTTCATTTTCTTTCATGGCCGTTAGGAGTCCCTTTGGGCTTCTGATCTGGAAACGAGCAAGTGAAATATCTTTGCAAACTAGACTCTAGTAAGTCTAGTAACTCTAGTGGGAACAGTGTCATTAAATATTCTCTACTTCCTTCTGGAAGTATAGACTGTATTTGGGTATGTTGGGCTTTTTTCTATGATGGAGATATAAGCCAGAACTAGCACTTCCATTTGTTTTCTGCAGTGAAAGCCATGTCAAAGATGAAGAATGTACACATAGTTTCTCTCATAAAAGTTATGAAGATAAAAGGCAATGGGAAGGATACAATTAAAAACCTGCTGTGTTTGTGGTAGGATGTGCGGCTTGAAGTACTTCCAGTGCGTTTCTATCCCAGTGTCCTTTTCATGGCAAACATGAAAATTATCAAAATTACAAGTTATGTGTCTGTTATATCAAATAAGTAACTTTAGACCTAAACACTTGGAAAAAAAATGCCTGTAACCCTTGATCTGATGTTATAGTTCTCTTTCCAATGATACAATCACTAGATTTTACATTAGATTCCAACTCCTGAGTGTCTTATGATTTTTGGCTCAATTTTTATTAATAAATTTATTTTCAGTCCCTAACACACTCTAGAATTCCAAGAAAACTGTTGCCCACCTAAGCTATATGAAAACTACAGGTCCTATATAATTTCTGAAATTAGTCATGTCTCTTCAAAGTTTTAGAAATCAGTCATTACTATTTAAGCTGTGGTCCCCAGAGATAATACAAATGCCTTCTCAGTCCATTCCTTCCCTTTCCAGTTTCTCTCTCTTCCCAGAAAACAGAGAATTCTCTTTCTGGACCCACCATTTCTCTTGTCTCTGAATTCCCTCCCTTTAGAAGTTGTCTTTTTACATAAAAGGGCACTCATGTGAGACTGGTGAAGTCTCAAACAGTTTCAGGCTGTGATTCAGCAACTCTCTTGGCTGTAAGTTCACATCTTTCCCCTATACACTGTAGGAAACAGATACAGCATTATATTAATTAAATTTACCTGAATTAGGAAAAATCTAATTAAATAAGCAATTGATAACTTGATTACTTTTCATTGTTAAAACTTCTAAGTTCT
Organism: Pseudopipra pipra; assembly: GCF_036250125.1. NCBI lineage: Eukaryota > Metazoa > Chordata > Aves > Passeriformes > Pipridae > Pseudopipra > Pseudopipra pipra. The sequence continues at coordinate 66,463,428 of NC_087550.1, read as the reverse complement.
TCTTAAGATCTAACTTTTGCTGAGTACATTGCTGAGATGATAGGTCTCCTGATGCTCGTTTTAAGATGTAGGTTAAAAGAAAAGAATAACAATGCTTATAAAAGCCAAATGATGGATATTAAAAAATCAGCTTCTAATATAAATAAACAAATCCTCAGGGAATAAAAAACAGAACAAAAGTCTTCTTTGATATAAACCAACATAGTTTCAGTATAGAAGACTTTTTGGTAAACAGTTTGGGAAGAAAGTCATAGAACAGCTAGCCTTTTAAATAATACTATTTAATGTCATTGTTAACAAAGAATCTTTGATCTTCTAATTACTTTAAAGTAGGACAGATTAATTTGATTTAAATTCACTGATTTAAATGAACAATTTTAATCAGCAAGCTGAAAAACGTGAATTAAAAGGTGACTTTACTTTTTTTTCTTTTTACTACTTAGCAATTTTACTAAAGAAAGACTGAGTCATTGTTTTCTAAAATTTCATATTTTTAATTGCCTTTTAGGATAAACAATACCGACATATATTTAAAAATAACAAACTTAACAACAAAGAGACTGCTATATTTAGATACTGTGCTGAATTGATTGTTTCTGATAATTTCATCCTTGAAGACCTTAAAACTAATATATCTTGGTTTCTCACATATAGTTTTCTTAATAAACTGAAAAAGCCTTCTTGCTTTCTCAAACTAGATTTACCTTTTACCAAGGGCTGTAATGACAGGGCAAAAAATAAAGGATGCATACTGAAAGAGACTAAGTTTAGACAGGACTTGAGAAAGAAATTTCTTTACCGTGAATGTGATGAGGCACTGGAACTGGTTGCTCAAAGAAGTTGTAGATTCACTATCACTGCAAATGTGGAAGGTCAGGTTGGATGGGTCTTTCAGCATACTGGTCTAGTGGAAGATGCCCATGGTGTGGGGATTGAACTAGGTGAGCTTTCAGGTCCCTTCCAACTCAAACCATTCTGTGATTCTATGATCGTTATGCCTGTAAAAGTAAGTTCTTTTGTAGAATTGAATGACCAGGATGAATTTTGATCATCTTGTGACCAAATATAAACTAGTTAAAATACAAGTTAGCAATTTTAAAATTAGTTGCATTTTGCTCCTTAGATTGTTATTATGATGATGAAATATCTTTTTCATGGCACTGAAATTTACTGACATCTATATATATATATTTATATACATATAATTGTACAAATGAAGTGCTAGGAGAAAAAAATTTTATATGAAATACCTTTCCCCTTTTTTCCAAATATAGAAGCATTTTATAAGAACAGGAAATTCCAACTAATATACAATAGATTGAATTCTTAACTTTATAACTAGATTTTAAATCCTCTATAAAGATGTTTATCTGTATCTGAGATGTGTTCACCTACTTTAGAAGCACAACTATGTCACTTTCTCCATAAAACTGTCGTCTTCTGACTTAACTCTGCCAGCCAGCATGCAAACACAAAGTCTGAGGCAGCTGAAAGAAATAGCAGTTTTTAGTTGACACTAGTATTCTGGAGAAGGTGATCCAGTCCCTGTGTTCAGTGTGTGCTGTTCTATTGGCATACAGAGCAAATAGGAAAGGGGTTGGCCTGATCTGATCATCTGGTAACTCAGCAGTTCTCTCTGAGTTGATGCTGGGCACTTAGTTGCTGATGAAGTGTTGTTGATGAAACGCAGTATCTCTATGCCAGGCTCTGATTGGACTACTAGCCTAGGAAGTAGAAATATGATTTCCAGATTGTGTCCTCATTTCATGCATTCGAAGGCCTATCTAATAGACCATGGAATGTATTTGTGGAGAACTTTCAATTGCCTAGCTGTTAAAAATGGCCCGCAATCCAGTCACATACTGTCCTTTCTTTCTTTTTTTTAACGTACAGCTATATATCCAGGGGTTCTGGTTTCTGCTGCTATGTTTAAATTGTTGCTGTGGTTGTCATTCTTCTTACCATTAAGAAAATTGATAGGCAAATGTAAAGAGCATTCATTGGTCAGAGATATGGACTTTCCAGTTTGACTCCTCAGTGCTTCATGCTTGTGTCTTAGGCAGCCTGAATTACATCAACGCTAAAGACCAAACAGGGCAAGGTCAGCTGCTGAGCAGTGGGAAAACTGTAGACTTTGAGAAATTACTTCTGTGACTGAGTAATGAGCCTTGGATTATGCAACCTGGCAACTGCCATGAGTACTATATTAATTGAAAAGGAAAACCCTTAGAGTCGTTATAGAGGCATAAAAGCTGGCATTAGAGAGTGGTGAATCAAGCAGTAGCCTTTATGAATAGATACTGAGGTGTTTTAAAATAATGATCAAAAGCACTATAGCTAGTAGCACTATTATATCATTCTTTATGGATAAGAAGCATTACTCTGCTAAGAGTTTTTTATAGTTCTGAATCTACCATGCTTTGTTGTAAGTGGCCCTCTGTAAAAGACTTTAAGTTAATACCAGTATTTTATGCGGTACTACCTTTGCTGTAAAGCCAGTGTCTCCATTCATTTCTATTTATTATATTTTGATATGTGTAACCCTAGGGCCAGATCCAAGCAAAAGGATTTGAGTGAGCTTTTATGGTTTTATGATGGAAATTGTGATCTAGAAAATCCCCTCCAAGGTTTTACTTAAAGTATTTGTTGTCAAAATTTGCTAGGTGTCATTTCAAATGGTTCTCTAGGATCCTTGAATTCTTCTCTGAGGTATGTATATAGGGAATATGACTTTGTCACCTAATGGGTAACTTGCTTAACTATGAGAATGGAGACCTTTTTTATGCCTATTTTCATCCATGGACTCTTAGTATAAAACACATTTTGGGCTTTAGCAGCCACTCAGAATTTTATCACCTACAATTTACAAATTACTTTATTGGATCTGGCCTTCGAATAATTCATAGCTTTAGCAATTATCATGAATCTATCAATCATTGAAAAGGTAATGTCATTTAATGTCATATAAAGTACACACCGTGTAAGTATTTCTTCTTTGAAATTTTTGTGGTTCTAGAGTATTTCTTCCTTCTTCCTAGAGTATAACTTCCTGTAAAGGAAGTTATGATATATAACCTTAAGAGTATGGCTGTAGGAACATATGTTTATATGGTAATAGTATTATGGTTATGCATTAGGCGACAAGTGACAGTGGGAAAGACTAGGCTTTCTGCATTATGTTGGCACATAACCAGCCATTTAGTCCTCTTTCTTTTTTTCCCAATCTTCTTAAAAGATTGAAAAACCTTTTAATTCAAGATTCTTCTGATAATACTTCAGTGATAGATGTCATTTAAAAGATAGATAGTTGTGGATTTGGCAACATGCTGCCTATAGTTACAGAGTAAATATATAATGTATTGAAGACTTCTGGAATTCTGCTGTCAGCAATGAAATTGACAGGCATGAAACCCTATATTAAATGGAGAAAGGCTATTTTAAAACCTATTTAATTGCCACAATGGGAATAAATCACAAGGGTTCAAAAGAGTATGACAGGCTGACTTCTTTCGAAGTTTTAACTGTTTCAGGAAAGAAGACCATTTATGGATTCACATTCACCTTATCATGATTCCTTTAACTGATGCTTCCCTGTTGGTTGCGCTATCACTAGGAATTTCTGCTGAAGCATGTACAGGCTGATTTCTGTTGACAGGATTAAAAAAACTCTACTTCCTCTGGATCAACCAGTGAATAGTTGAAGGTAACAATGCCATTTCTCCCACATCCTTTTCCATCCTCAGATTCATACAATTAACATCTTTGTGGTTTTTATAGTTCAGGAAAACACAGTAAAATCAAATATAAAATACAATTCAATAAACACTTCCCGAGCTCACTTTATTAATTTCTTATGGCCATGTGCTCATATTTCAATGCAATATGTGTTTGCTATGCTACGTGTGCCAGAAAATATGAGCAGAATATGAGCTTAAGATGGTTTTTGTACTATTTTGAAAAGGCCTTTGCTGGTCTTTTTAGATATAAATTAACTTTTTTTATAGATATATATGGTTTCTTTAAAATATTTCTAAAATCCTGTATTTGGAGAAATAGTTCAAATGAATGCAACTAAATATACTGAATGTCACTCATGTCAATACAAGTATTTTGCTAAAAATGATGCAAAATTTGTCTAGTATCAAATCTTCTCACAAAATTTAACACTGGGAATGCTGTTTTCTACATCCATTAAGACACAGCAGTAACTTTCAGTTTACAAGCCCACATGGTACAAATCACACAGTTCTCTGACATTATAGGACTCTCTGATATCAGGCAGAATGAGATATGAAATATCAAACCTCTTTATCCAGTTCAAGATAGTTTGAAGTGCAAAAATACTTGGAATACTGATTTCTGTATTGCTTGTAAATCTTGACAGTTTATTTCAGTGAGATGGAAATGTGTCTTGAATTTCTAGGGTAATCAACACAAATTTTCTATTCCTTATCTTTCTCTGTTCATATTTCAGGTACATTAGAATACCTCATTATCCCAGGTACCCTCAAAATAAAATTGAACGGTTACTGTGAATCTAATGCACAATGCTGGACATAACAAAGTTCAGAGAGTCTTCAAATTAAACCTTCAGCAAGATGCTTAATATTGCCAGCTGTGGAGATATCCTAGAACCTTACTCACTGTCCCTAGATGAGGCTCTTGTCTAAAGAGCTGGTCTAGAAAATGAGTCACTAAGCCATGGAAACATATTTTTGTATCATGGAATTCCATGAAAATATCTGTGACAATATTTTTTGTTGGAAAGGTGCTGTGACAGCATTTAGGTATGTTCTAACTGAGGGACATTCCTCGGAAGATGAAATGTTCTTCTTTACTCTTCCATGTAGAAAAGGAATTCCTCTAACTCTATTTAAAAAGGATTATTTTAGGGTTTTTTATGACATAAATTTTCTACTACTTTTACATACAAAGTAGATATTAAAAAGGTGTTGGCAGTACCGAAGCATCTAAAAGATAATGTTAAAAAAAAGGTTAATTTAGGCAAGTGATGACAGTATATAGATAGCAGATACCACTTACCTAAGAAATACTTTTTAGTTTTTCTTTTTACTTCCATTAAATTTCAATTTCAAAACTTCACTAATCATACTCACTACAATTCCTAAATAGTAGATTTCAAAGGCAGAAATATACACCAATATCAAAACCATAAGTAAATAACCCCAAGATAAAATAAAAGAAAAAACCAAAACACAGCATATTCAAAAAGATTTGCTTTTCAAGAATATACCTCTGTTTTGTGGTTGTTTTTCAGCCTTGGAGCTGCCTCCTCTAACAATTTTCTATTTACATTAGGGGAGAGAATTTGTTTTGCAATATTGCTTTTACAGTTATAAGATGGAAGCAAAAGATTAGTGCCATGAAGATAAAAGTATTTACATAAGACTTTCGCACTTGAGTTTTTATAGTCACAGATTCTCTTTTTTCATTCTTATATTGTGATCCACATTACTACAGTGTAATGCCCAGCTTTTATGTCTTTACTTGTGGGAAAAAGGAAAAAACAAACACTGACTCACTGGTTTTTATTAGGTAAAGAATATCATATCTGCAAACTATGACATAAAACAAATTTTCAAAACATACTTGAGTATTTTCTTCCATGCATAACTAATTTAAGTTGTAGGTTTTGCAAAAATTACTGTGTACATACACAAAGTTATTAAAAATATTTAACATTAGGTATTTAACTTCAGACTCTATATTAGAGAACTGAACTGCCTACATGATCTGTGAAACCTGGAAAGGGAAATTCCTAGCATGTACACTAGGAGCTGACCCATTCCATTAATGAGAACCTAATGCTTTAACCTGCTGCTTAAATACAAGGAGTGTATAACCCCTAACAGTGTGAGGCTGCTTCCATTTTGTGACTTGCTTCTGCAGTGACCTTTTCTTTTGGCTGTACTAGAGTAATCTTTGTGCTACAGTGCATGAGAACATGTAGGACAGTGAATACAGAAAAGTAATAAGAAAGAAGATGTTAGGATATCTAACTCCTGTCTGGTGTTGGAGGCTTCAGAAGGAATTGCGTGGTACTATTGTGAGAGGATGAGTATATGGAGAAGAGTGAGACTTAACAATGCATGTATTCAAAAGCAGAAATCGTGATGAGGTAGAAATAGGAGAGCAATATCTGGAGTTGCAGGAAAGAACAAGTTTCTAAGCTTCTAGGCTGTAATATAAGCTCTTTTCCTCATTTAACTAAGGAAAGGGATTACTATATCACTGAATGCTTCATGGAGGCTTAGGGCAAGTCATATGTAATTGATTTATGGTTGGGTCAAACTAGGAAAACAAAAGAATTGTAATTTTTTTGGCTCTTAGTAGCCTAACCATGACACGTGCAAAATAAATACACAATGGTGTACACACAGTTCAGATTAGTAGATCTCTTTCTCATATCTGAGAAATTCTAGACTGTATAATCACACCAAAGATACTATCCCTATGATTGGTAAAAGTATTTCAGCATGCTGGTCTTTTCCTGGGTAAATTTTTGTGAAGCTAGTGAATATTTGAGCTTCTGAAGTAAGATAAAGCATAAAAGAACATTCATATATTTGTGGGGCACTTGGCTCAAACAGGAGTTGTTGCCAAAGATTCAGACTGCATGCCAGGAAGAATTTGAAATACATGAATTTGGGAGAGAAATCAAAGGGCTGACTGCTTGCTCTGTAGGGCTTATGTATGTGTGAGAGAGAAACAGATGGAATAACACAAAAGTATTGAGAGAATGCAAGCAAGGAAACTCTAGAAATATCCACAGAAACAGGAATTATTCTGCAATTGAATAGTCTGGAATAGTACTCTGTGTCCTTCATTCTGGTTTATCACTTCTGTCTAGTCTTTGCAGAAACTTGTGTGAGTCTTGTACAATGATACTGACAGAACATTGAAGAAGACTGCTTTTAAAAAGAGAGAGGTAAGAAGATCGGATGCCTGAGGATGGTGCCTAAGCAAAACTAAGTTCTTCATTTGAGGATAGCAATGATCTACTTGAAAACGGCAGTTGAAGATGAGGAAAGATATCTCAGAAAATCTCAGATGGCATTGCCCAGCAACATTTAGGTAATGGAAAAATTCCTTTGGCCTTTGGCCCTGTTGATTTAAGTATATAAAACTAGAAAGCAATTTGAAATAGTCTGTATATCTGGAATTTTGGTCTTGCCAGGTACCTATGTGAAGCCAAAAGCCTTGATATAGTCTTATAGCACATAGAAAGAAAATGGACAATAAGACTTCTTATGTAATATCCTCTGATGTGACATAACTTTCTAAAAGAGAAAAGATTGGGATAAATTACTAATGGAGTTGTTCTAAAAATTTCTGACATATATCCTTTTTTGGACTCAGGGTAGGATGATGATACAGGTGAAATACTCAGTAAAATGAGTGACACAGTGGAGTACATCACAGCATCATAACCCAGAACCAGGAACTGGTTATGAGGCAGCTGATGTTTTTCTGTGCTCATGTTTATGATTAGTGCACCCTGTTTCTCCTTGTTGGGCCCTTGTACATTTAATGGAAGTTATTTTGAGCCATCATGTTCACATATTTAAAAATGTCATTACATGTTATTAGCTGTATTGATTATATGCAGCCAGCTGCATTCAGATTTTTATTTTCCACTGATGTTTTCTACTATTTATCCATTAGCAAGTGCAAGTAGAACTCCTCCCCTGCCTTCATGAGCCTGAACTTTACTAGGTCAGAGCCCCAGGGCTTTGTGAGGAAACAGTCTGGGGGTTTTATAAACCAAATAACCTCAAGCTGTTCAATAAAATGTTTAAAATGTAAGTACTGTACCACTAGTGTCATTAGGACCTCAAATGTGCAGCTCTGTGGCTATCCTATTTCTAATACAATATGAAATTATAGATATTTCTACATAATATTGATTTATGAGACCTAGCAATAAAATAACATATGCAGATGGTTTCTAGAATGCACTTGGAGCACCTCAGAAAGATTTTCACAGTAAGCGGCACCTTTGCATAGTGGGATAAACTCCAGAGACAAGTGTGCTACATTAGTATCAGTGTCAAGCTGACATTTCAGGGTCAGTGAATAAATATCCTGAAGCCCAAGTGTTTATTTTTTAGAAATTTTGTATATAATGACCTTGACTTTACATTGTTTTTCAGGTATGCATATGACCTCCATCCAAATCACAGTTTGCTGTGATTTACTTCAGAAATATCATTCCTGCACTATTAAAATGAATTAATCAAAGCTTGATACCGTGTTTTTTCTTTCCCATTTGCGCTTTTATTCTTTCTCATGTGTTGATGAAATAGAGAAAGGACTTTGAATTATTAAAGCACATGCACCCACACATTCATACACACATATATATTCATCTATATATATAGGATTTATTTCCCTGATCTCCAATTTGTAACCATATGATACATAACAATGTATAAAAATAAGGAAGACCCAGTTCACTATCAAACCTGTTGGTAATTTTTCATGTATGTCTAGCAAGGTTACTTTCCTGCTTATTCTTCAGGATGAAAGCAACTATACAAAGAGATTGTTTTAGAATTTACCCTAGTAGGGTTGCCATGAAACATACGTTTGGCCGTAGAAGATACAGGGATGTAGTCACCAAACCCTAGAGATCTACAGACTATGATGATCTTGTTTACCTTTATGCTTGTAAGGAGAGTTTTCCACCATTTTCCTGAAAGCAGAACCCCGTTCTTCAGTGATAATGAAAAATAATCCCTTCATCAGAACATTCTAGGGCGATCCCCAACTGTATGAAGTTTAATGAGAGTGACATATTTTCCACTTGGGACAGGGTAATTCTGGCTTTGCATACAAACTGGGGAACAAGAGAATGAAGAGCAGCCTTGTAGAAAGAGATGTGGGGGTCCTGGTTGATGGCTAGTTGAATATGACCCAGTAGTCTGCCCTGGCAGACAAATTACCAGCTGTGTCCTGAGATGCATCAGGCACAGCATTGCCAGCTGGCCAAGGGAGGGGAATGTTCTGTTCTACTCTGTTCTAGTGCATCCTCACCTCAAGTGCAGTTTTTGAGCGTCTCAATATAAGAAGGACATCAAGCTATGTGTGTCCAAATGAGGGCAAACAAGGTGGTGAAAGGCCTCTAGAGCAAGACTTAAAAGGAGTAGCTGAGGTCACTTGGCTTGTTCAGCTTGGGGAAAAGAAGGCTGAGGGCTGACTTCGTAGTTGCCTGTAGCTTCCTCAAGGGTGGCAGCAGAGGGGGTGGTGATGATCTGCTCTCTAGTGAGCAGCAACAGGACACAAGGAAATGGAATGAAACTGAATCAGAGGATGTTTAGATTGGACATTAGGGAAAGACACCACGCTGAGAGGGTGATCAGTCACTGAATCAGGGTTCCCAGGAACATGGTCATCACACTAAGCCTGTCAGAGTTCACAGGAAGTCTGGACAAAACTCTCAGTTACAGCATTCAGTTTTACATGGTCCTGTGAGGAGCAACGACTTGGACTCAATGATCCTTATAGGTCCCTTCCATCTTGATATATTCTGTGATGCTATTCTATGATTCTAAGTCATAGAAATTGAAGTTTTCAATATGAAATGAAAGAACTAAAGTCTACTTACAGCTGTTACTAAAGCAGATATGTGCATAGTAAATGCGGTATCAGCAGCTGTGTACCACACTTACTATTTAACAAAATTCTTAAAAGATGTGTTTTTGTGATGATTGGGGTAGGGTCTGGGTAAGGGGGAATTGTCAGATGATAATTATTAATTATTCACAGGAATCTGGCTGCTACTTATTTTATCTCTATATTGTGATTGAGAAAGTTGGCTTCTAATCTGATTTGGGTTCTTTGTATTTTTATAAAGTTACTGTTAATACTGTTAGCTTAGAAAACATACTAGTGCTTATGAAAAGAAGACAGACCAATCATGTTATAAGATGAATATCTTTGTTTCTACACAACAGAATGCATGGAATAATACAAACAGTAGCAGTTTAAGGTATATCATACTGTCAGTCCATTAGGAACATGGTCAGGTCTGATTATGAAGAACAAGTTTTTCATGGATAAGATCTTTTTAAATCATAGACAAGGATCTGGACCTATGCCCCTGTTGCTTATGCGTTGAATTAAAGCTGTACTGTGTCGACTTTCCCCACATTTACCTGTATCAGGAACAGAAAAAAGGATGATTGGACTCTACCCTCCTCTGGTACCTTCTAATTCCTTTGAAAGACTTTAGTAAAGAGGACAAGGCAGAGCAACTCTAATGTATCCTGGAATCATTTGGCAACTTAACTCAATGGATTGATTCAATAAGACATACACATAAGAGAGAATGCAGCCTATGTGTTTGTGTGTATACACAATGACCTTGGCTGCTGCACTGACAGCAGTACAGCTGTGTTACTGCAGTGTCAGCCAGGGATAGAAATATGTTTCTCAGTAGCTTTCCACTGGCTTGATGATTTCTTTACTGTGTTTCATTTTGCAACACCAAACATGCCATATTGAGACATTTTCATGCTGCATCATAAATTATCTGATTTAACCTCTAGGCTGAAACCTTGGTCCTTTAAAATCTGTGGTATTTTCCTGGGATCTCGCCTGCCCTGAAATTTCATTTTGATGTCTATTTAAGACATGTTTTGTGGCCAGTTTTTCTTTTGTTTTCATGGATTCATGTTGCATGAAATTTTTGAGTTGGAATTTAATAGATTTAAGGATTCTGCTATTTCATTTGCTGTAGTGGGGTTTTTTTCAATTAATAACTTGAAAAACTGACTTTTTAATTTCAACTTGCATTTTAACTTGTTACATAGTAGAAATTTGGGTTCTGTGACACTGATAAAGACTAAAGAATTTCCAAGAAGAGAAAGTTACAGATATGTATTACTCACCTCCCTTTTTTTTTTCCTTTCTACATATGCAGACCCATAAAAATATCTCCAAGGATGTCCTTAAGTAGTTTACTGGTTCTACTTAATTGTCACTGATTAGTTCCATACTTTTCCGCATTTCAATCCAATATATGATAAAGGTTTTCCAACTGGCATTTCTGTTCTGTGTCAAACATGAGAGCTAAGAGAAAGTTTTAAATAGGTTAATCTACCTATTTTTATTACGGTTGATACTTTTAAACATCAAAGGCTTTAGCCTTTAGCTCCCTGGATAACTGCTTTTATTTGCAACAGGTAACTAATTCTTCATGTTATGAGTCTATCTACTTTTCTACTTTCTCAGTGATGGTTACTGGTGAACTGAACTGGAATATTTGGTCTCAACTACCTCTTAAACATTGGTAAATAGTTACTTCACAAAAGCTCTCTTATTTATCCATCTTTTCAGATGGGAAAACACTTTTCTCAGAATTGATGACTACTTATTTTTCAGCTAAAGTAAATACAGATCTATATCTCTTTTCATTTGTGCAAGAAGCTGACACATTCTGTCACAACATAGCATGAGTAAATGGGAAAGTGACAGCTTCCTGGCAAAATTTTAAAGAGATAAACATCTATTTTTGTTTAAACAGCTTCTAAAAAAAAATAGATAGAAGCTTTCCAAGCAGAAAGGGTGTGGAATATATAAATGTTGCACACTGGCAAATGAATGCACAAGATCCTGATACTTCTTATTTCCCTTAGAGTTTTCACTGTATTTGTCCATTACCTAGTATAAAAAGTTTAAAAAATGTACAGGCATTATTAGCCTAGGTATGTGAAACTATACAGCAAACACTGCATTTTCTTATTTTTCAAAGGAATAGATAACCAAATTAAAAAACCTCAAACAACCTCTTCCAAGCAGAAATGTATTTTTGGATAGCTGCACATTGTATTGGGCTTATTTGGAAAGGTTTTGGTAGTGGGGGAAGGGGTGTAGACATTTGGTTTTGTGAGAATAGATCAGGAGCTGCCTCCATGTTGGGCAGAGCCCGCTTCAGCCAGCTCCAAAATGGACATGCCGTTGCCCAAAACAGCCAATCAGTGATGCTGGTAGTGCCTCTGCAATAACATTTATGAAAGGGTAAAAAATGAAGTATGTCAGTTGTGAGAGAGGAGTGATAATATGTGAGAGAAGGAACCCTGCAGACACACAGGTCAGTAAAGAAGGAGGGGGAGGAGGTGCTCCAGGCATAGGCGCAGATTCCCCAGCAGCCCATGGCGAAGACCATAGTGAGGCAGGTTATGTCCCTGCAGCCCATGGAGGTCCACGGTGGAGCAGACATCCACCTGCAGCCCTCATGCTGAAGCAGGTCGATATACCCTGAAAGGAATCCGTGCTGGAGCAACCTCCTGCAGAAGCTGTGGTCTGTGGAGAGCCATGCAGGTGCAGGTTTTCTGGCATGAACTGTGGCTGGTGGGGAACCTACTTTGGAGTAGTCCATTCCTGAAGGACTGCAGCCCATGGGAAGGACCCACATCACAGCAGTTTGTGAGTACTGTCTCCCGTGGGAGAGACCCCACACTGGAGTAGGGTAAGAGTGTGAGAAGGGAATGGCAAAGAGGAAGTATTATGGACTGACTGCAATTCCCACTTCCTCTCCCCCTGTGTGGTTCTGGAGGAGGAGGCAGAAGAGCCAGGAGTGATGTCGAATCTGGGGAAAAGGGAGAGTGGAGATAAAGTGGAGGTAAGATTACAGATTTTAATACCCATGGATTCAAAATAATTTGGACAGTTATTGGATTCTTTTTGCTTAAAGTCAGAAAGAGGATGAGATATCAAAAGTTTTTTTACTGTATTTCTGAATGTAGAATTCAGAAACAGTGAGAAGAAAAAAAAGAAGAAAAGATAAATGAAAAAGAAATCTCACAAGGAAGATACCTATTTGTCCAGGAAAATAAATGTCAATGTGGGACTGGGTAAAAGATAAGTTTGGAGAAGACATACAACAGCTTAGAAGAGGTCAGAGAAAAGATTATACTGTTGTGTGAAAGGAAAGCAGGAAAGACATATGTCAAAGAAAGGACGCTAGAATTTGAAAGGTAAGGGAGAACTGGAACAAAAGTGAAATGCGTGGGGTGGGGAAAAATACTAATATCAAAAGAAAGATAAAGATCTGAATAAAGAAAGAAGAACCATTGTATAATCTTTAAGGTCCCTTCCAACCCAAACCTTTCTATGATTCTATAATCTAGTCAAAGATCACAGAGTTAAGTGGTGTGAGAAAACAATGAGATAAAACAAAGTTGCTTTGTTTTATGCTGCTGGGTTTATATGTTTCTTAGGCTTCATCTTTAGCCTTACAAAGCTAAAAGGAGAATGTTTAAAGGGATTATTGTCCACGACCTGTATGCATTTTCTTTCATTTAGAACACTAGATACCTCTGACGTCGACATGCTTCTGTTTAGCTGTTGGCCAACACCCCTGAGCATGAAAGTGATTTCATTAGCTCAGTTTTGCAAATCGGGAAATTGAGGTAGGGACTAATGTTTTTCCTGGGGCTTCAGTGCAGTCAGATTGATAAAGCCAGGATAACCATATTCTGAACCTAACACTGAAATTTTAGGCTCAAGATGCTCTCATTTTACTTGTGTGGTTGTTGAAATATATTGCATTTAAACTTGTTGAGATCAGTGTAGGAGCTCACTAAAGGAGAGCTGGTCTTTGATTTAACTATAGTATATCTTCAATTTCTATCAGTGTTTCTCACTTAACAGTAGAGGACAACTCTTCAGCAAGCATCTGCAGTGTCAGTAATTCCATTAACAAAGAAGCCACTGTATTATCAACATACTGTAGCTTCATTTTAATGTGTCATTTGCACTTCAAAGTCACATAACTTTTATTATGGTAAATCAATTAAAACTATTTCTCATGATAATTTATCTTCTACAGAGTTTATCATCTCAGAGAATGCAATATTTCCCAATTTAACTTCCAAGACAAAAGTGATGTAATTTGAATGCCTTTTACTGAGCTTATTAAGCATAAAGATCACAGAAATTTCAAACCCTGAAAGATAACTGTTTCATCTCTGTGATAAAATGGAAGTCACATTTTAGTAGCTTACTGGAGGTAGTAGGAGACAGTATGCTAATTAGTAATATAACCTCATTTACTCATTTGGTATGTCTCTTGTTTTAAATGATAGTCTGTCTAGAATAGATATCCAGCTTGATACTAATATGAAAAGGAAATCAAGTGAAGCTACTGTATATTCAATAAAGTGTGTAGCATTCATTTGATTAGGCTTTTCTTTGAGTATTTATAATCCAGGAATCACCTTGAAATAAAGCAAACATTTTCTTGCAGTGAAGAACAGAGTTCATATAGAAAAATTCCCATTCAGAAGGGAGAGATGGTTCAGATCCTCAATTAACACAAGTTGTCACAACTCCAGGGAAGTCAGGAGAAAATGTACATTTAGGAGCTGAGAATCTGCTGATGTGCAAGTGTTAAAAAACCCTAAAAACAAAACAACAAAACTTGAAAAACCCGATCAGTGTACAACCACCATCCCCTTGAAATCTTGAAGAACAAATATGAGATGAAAAGTTCATCTGTGTCTTTAGTGAATGTATTTGAGTATGATTGTTTCTTTAGTGGCAGAAGGCTTGATTTTCATATGTTTTTTATTTCGAATGTGCTTGGGGCACCTGCCCCCTGACTTGTGCTCTTGGCTATTCAAAAGATTTTGAAAATGCTGATAGTCTCTAATTCCTGTCTTTTCTCCATCTGAAAGTGCTGGGTTCACACATTACATTATGATATGAGTGAAACTAACAAATAAGAAAATAATAACCATTGACTCTCTTAAAACTAGACCATGCAAGTGTACACAGAGCAACAGCAAAAACAGTCCCAACAGCTAGTCAGGCTTCCTGTCCCCTTTCTTTGTCACTGCACTAGCAGTAAATAATTGCAGCACCTAAGCCCTAGACTTTGCTCAGGGAAAGGGAGGGGAAGGCGGAGCTGTTACTGGGCAATGTGTGTCATTTGTTGGCCTGTGCCTCATCCCCCATGGTTCACACACATGGGTGCATGGCAGCTCTCAGCTAGAGTGTTTTTGGCCGGAGTAAGATCACTGGGAACACTGGGCTGCTCTTTGAACTACAGCATAATACATAGGAACTATTTAGAGGTTTCACATAAATTTAAAACCCTTGACTTGGCTTTTTTTTATCTCTGTTTCTGAAACTGAAGTATAAAGAGGTGCTTCTAACACAGGTGGAATTTATGCTTATATATCACATGGTGAGGATGCTTCTCTGAAGTTGCCATTTTGCACCCTGGAAGACTAAAATGCTGTCTCACTTACTCTACAGTACTTTTGCTGGGAAAAAAATTAATTCTGTGTCTTACCATGCTGCCTTGCTCATAAAAGTACATCAATATCTTATCAGTTCACTCTTTTGGCCATAAGATCTGGAGATCTGGAGGTCTAACTACATGAAAGGGATGATGAATATATGTATATAAAAAGGAAATTTAGACTGAAAATCTGCCTTAATGGTGTGATTTATTGGACTACATTAGAGGCTCCCAAGGGAGGGGATAGAAGTTCCATTAAATAATGGAAAAACACATCTCCTGAGGACCAGAACATATGGGAACTAAACACAGGAAAACTGAACAGATTTTATCTAAGCTAGGACTGGCCACTTTCTCCTGCCATTATCGTATTCCCAAAGGAGCAGCAGAACAGATATGCAACATTTTCCTACCATTTGTATTTGTATGCCATAAACAGTATGAAGTATGTTCTAAAATAATTTCCCTTCATGATGATTATTGGCTACTATGCAAACTAACTGGTTTAACAATAGGAATATTGTCTTTAAATTAATCATTTCATGTTATAGCCATTCAAGGAAGCAAAGAATGAGCTGTTTTTTGTATAACCAGCCTCGCAAGTGCTTGCTGAAGAATCATGTATTTAGGACTTAAATTTGCACAAATTGAAGGGAGTTTTGCTATTGACTTCACTGCCTACAGTCAAAGTTTCATTTTCTCAGGATATGTTGAGGGCTTTTTGGGACTGGTTATATTTGACTTTGCTCAATATGTGGAAGAAAACACTTAGTATCTCATTGACAAAATCTGTTTGGTCTAGGCCTACTCACTGCTGAAGTCATTACTCTCCTACTAACATTTTGGGAACAGAATTACATTTTTAAGGACCCAAATGTCCCTTGCTTTGTATTTGGTTTAGTCACCTGCACTTTAGAAAATGAAAATAGAATCCTGCTCTATCACTGCTTTCGGGCTTACAATGCAATGGTTCTTCCTTTGCTTTGATAAAAGGAGAGTCTCATCAACATTATATATTTCAGCTATTGGAGAAGCAAAGACCCACTTATGGAAGGTTACTTATAAGAATTCTTTTTTCATACACTAGAATTATGCATCAAGACATTTGGACTATAATGCAAAAAGCTGCCTATCTATTATATTACCACCTGAATGCGTTATTAAAATGTTACTGGAGTGCTGCACTTTGATGGTTTCATGCAGTCAGAACCAACAAACAGCATTTTAGAATCCCTTCTTTGCATTACTATTCTTGAGGATATTGATTTTTTTCTAATAGCCTTTCTGAACATTCTTGGGTTCAATGATGTTTCTTTATTCCCTAATTACAGAAAGCTTACTGAAGATAATACTTTTTTAAAAGACTTTTCTTTCTCAGTTTAGTTTTGCTTTGATATGCTCACGTTTATGTAAATAAAGATCTGTTTACTCAGTTTCAATATACAGTAGCCTTAAATCAGAGAAAGGTTATAATAAATATGAAACTAAAACATTCCTTTTTGTAAACACATCTGCAAGCCTGACTGCATCTCACTAAGCATTTTATAGGTTTATTACACTACTTGGCTCACATTGAAGTCACCTCAAATTTTATTTTTATTTTTTCTAACCATCATATAAATAAACTTTGGCTTCTGTTTAGACTGGAAAAGATCCAGTATCTACTTATAATCTACAGATTCAGGAAAACATAATGGTTATTACTGGTAGTAAGGCTTTTCTCTTCACCTGCATGTCACATTCTAAACTTTAGTGGGGTCAGCAGAGGCACCACTTACAAGAACTTCATTGTGTGTTTTATGTAGAGACATGAAGCTTAAATGAATTGTCTTCCACTTGTGTAAATGTGAAAAGTTTAGAGCAAAGTTAACTGACGGGCATAAATATATAACCAGGTGGTTATATACCTATATATATATATACACATACACACACACACACACACACACATACACATATATATGTATATATAACTGACCCACAACAAATGGTTTCAAAACATCCAGTTGCTGTAGTTTGACTGAGAGTCCAGATAACAATTATAAAAATTGCTTGTTTATTTCAGTTCTTTTTTTCCCACTTTACAGCTTAGGTGCTTTTGAAGAGTTTAATCCTTAGCTGCTGAATAACTGGTTCAACAAGCTGTTTAGAACAACCTAGATGATCTTTAAGGTCCCTTCCCAACCAAACCATTCCATGAATCTATGATTCTGTGTACAGCACTTAAGAGTACATTAAGGCATTCTTGAGAATGCACGATCAATTTAATGAGACGTATACTATATACTAAAGAGTATTAGACTTAAAAGATTATATTCTTCTTTTACCAGGATGCTATACTTTGCAAACCCATTATCTTCTGCATAAACTCACCATCTGCAACAATGTCAATGTCAAATCCATTAATGACAATACCTGTATTGTGGCTCACAAGATTCTTGCATGCATAAAAAACTATTAATGCCTTATCAACATGAACAGAATGTTACTTGCTATTTAAATATAGAATGTTATTTAAATTTTATTATATTTATAATATTAATATTGATAGTTGTTATAAGTTGTTATCTGCAGCTAGCTAAGATAGCAGCAATTTTTGGAGGACAGTATTATAAGAATTGTATTTTGCAAGACTAATATTGGAACTTAGCTACTTGGTCAGCTGGATTGGAAAATTTTAATATATCAGTGTGGAGTGTTATAAAAAGTCAATATACTTAAGATTAATCACATCCTGCTTTTGTTTGGTTGTATGTAGAACTGCCTAAAAGCTTAAAAAAATACACAAATAATTTACTTAATCTTGGCACTGCTTGTAAATCTTCAAGTAATAATTATTTATTAAATATTTACTTGAGGTGAAAATTAGACTTCAGGAATTGAAAAAAGATTCAAAGATGCTTGGATCTGTAAGGCTTTTCTTTGTTAAATCTAAACTTTAAACCAGTCTCTTGAGATTCATCTTGTTTCTGTGAGCCCTAGGGAATAGCAGGAAATTCATACATATTTAATATTAGGCAAATCAACCAATGCAGTAACCATGCTAAAAGAACAATTATGCAGACTATTTATGTAAATACGGAGTAGAACTTACGTGTTTTTATTTAGAACATTGGAAAGACTTGTAAATTATTTAATTTAAAAAGACATGCTTTCAAGTGATTTTCAGCAATTTATCTGCAATACATATATCACAGAAAATATTTTAATATATTTGTATTTTCATATTAATTTCAACCATAACTAGGTTAGGACTAGTACAATCTTCAGAGAACTGAATTGCTTAGTCTTTTATGGAAAATACATACAAATATCTGTTTGTGCTAGAAAGAATTTATTTAACATTTTATTTAACAAATTTTTTTAAACTACAGAAATGTGGAAAAATTATTTAACTCTGTGTTTCTCATAATAAAAACCCATCATTTTTAACACATATCAGAACTTTAAAAATCTGCAAATGCGTTTTATATTTTCCTGATCTAACCTAATGGTGAAGAATGACCCATATTTTAATGAGACCAGAAACCAGTCTCCAGTTATCTTCCATCCCCTAGATATGCTTCTAGAGTAACAGTAAAAGGTATTCACAAAAACCATGAATTCACCCTTTCAGAAACTACTTTCTTGTTTTAGTGTCATAGTTAGTCCTCAATTATTCATGTTTCTTGTGAAGCCTGTTATTAGTTGAAGAAACTCTTGCATTTACAGACATACTGAAACATGGTGAAGAAACAATGTCAAGAATTAGGGTCACAGAACAACCTTTTGGAATCTCAGTGCGATTCAAAAATTTAATTCTGAGAAGGGTCAGAGAGTTCTTATTAATTTAGGTCAGTTCAGAACTTCACAGCCATTACTTTCCTGCAAAAAGGAGATAACTGACTTGGCAGTAAACAGGTCTTCTAAGTCAAAATGTAAATGTAGAGGTTTTTTATAATCAGTTGATTTGACAAAGCCATTTCAGGGGCTTATTCTGACCAGGTATGGTTGGTAGTGTAAACCATAGACATCTAGACTCTTTCACAGTCACTTTTCTGATTTATTTGATAAGTATGTCAAGTATAAGATGTATTTTAGTCTAAACATGAAAGCTTTTCATTGACTGTTAGACAAGCCAGGATGACTAGCTCACCTAGTTACTCAAGTAACTCCAATGGTAGTGTCTGCAGTGTAGACACCTGTATTTACCTCTGCTAACTCTCCATGCAATTACGCCTCAGCTTCACTAGATCTGTGCTGTTATATTAGCTACTTGACTTTGGGTTGATCCCAGAATGATAAAGTCAGTCAAAAAAAAAAAAAAAAGGCAAATTGAGGATGGTTTCAGCTTGAACTCTGCCTTTACAGTTCCGAGCCATTTGACTGGCAAGGCTAGTCAAAACTCTACAAAGTGCTTAACAATATATTGTGTGAAAACACGGCCAAAGGGGATGGATGCTTAGAATTAGGTCCTTCAATTAGGTCCTTCAGTTAAAAAACCCAACTTGAAAACTGAAAATCTTAAAACTCAAGTGTGCAGAGCTGGTACTTCTTTTGAGAGGTGCATACGTGTGGCTGAAATCTCACCAGATTTCTGAAACCAGTTTTTTTCACATCTAATCAGAAGTGCGTCAGCTATTAAGGTTTCCTAGAAAAACTCCATGTACAGTTAAGTAGAATGGGGTTTACTAAACAGTGCAAACATAACTGTTTTCATTTGAGGTCAGAAAAACAGAATCAACCTTTATTTTCATATAAAAGCTCAGTGATCAGAATATTTACCTGAGTTTCAATCCCTCTCTGTCGAGGACGATTTTGTCCTAGTTCCTCTTTTAGAGCACTACACAACTAACATAGAGACAAGGGAAATAAAAAAGGAAAGAAAGTAATTCTCTTGTTCTTTTAAGAAATTATCTTTTAGCCTATCTGGTCAGGAAGGCACACATAGAAGCAAGATGGTGCTCCAAAAATTAAGAAGCATAGCTGCATTTACCTTTTTCTGTATCCAGCAGAGACAAGCATTTGTATAGGGTGGCAGTAATGAATAGGATAAATCTGAACATAGGGATGAAGAGATGTACCTTAAAACTCTTTCTTCCGTACTTTTTTATCAGTGCCAATTTTTGATTGTTTATAAGATGGAAAAAAATAAATAAGGTAAAAAGCAGTCTTAGGGACAAGGCCAGAATCTAGGAACTGTCTTTCTGAAATCAGTTTAGCACTTAGCCTTGCAGTTCCAGCTCCATGGTTGTATTCATAAACTTCTGGTGTTCGAGAATGAAACTAACAAATAGCTAATTACCTCTGTAGTTTCAGTGTTTCTCTTAACTCTCACGAACAGAAATAACCATTTTTTTCATTTCTTTTATGTAGAATTTGGCTTTGCCTTTGTCTTTTCAAGGAAAACCGAAAGATGTATTTGTACCTGACAGGCATGGTGTTATGAGCCTTGCAACTAATATTGCTGCCTTTACTGCTGTTTTCTGCCTCTGTTCTGCTTACATGCTAGAAAAGCCCACAGTTCTAAAGTGCAATTAAAGAGCAGTATTAATTGAAGATCATCTGGAAGAAATCAATAAAGACATTACTATATATTAACTGTTACTGTTATCCTAAAAGAGACATTGGTTCATTGGTTCAATTCAGACAGAATTAAAAAAAACCAAAGTGATAGATTCCTGAGCAAAACAGTATAAAATATGAAACTTCAGTAACCATAAAGAGATACAAGAACAATATTACCTACTCTGGACTGCTTCATACTGTAATGTATGAATGCTTCATACTTTAATCCTGAGAAAGTCATGCAGCAATCCAGATTGGCAATTACAATGATGTGGATTTCAAAATATAATTTAATTATTTCATAGCTAGTAATTTGACATTTATTTTTACATGAAAACTCATGAGGTTAGTACTTTTAAAAACAGTATGTCATTTTTTTCATTGTTTACTTCCCAATATTCTAATTTGTTAATTATTAACTGAACTACAGTTCATACTATGGGATATTTTGATTTATAATGCATCCTTGACTTGAATTATATTTAATAATGTTTTAATTATGTTTTAAATTGATGTAGGGACACAATCCTTAAATCTTTCTTTTCTGCTTGGAAGATACTATTCATTAGAAAACTTTAAGAAACACTGTAGGATTCTCAGGATGTTTCTGCACAACTTCAATAATAATTCAAAAAAGCCCAACATTATTACAGTAGCTTTTGACATTAACTAAAATGATACTATCTTGGTAACTGCATTACAGAAGGCCATTATTTTGTTTTGTTGTTTGTTTTAATATAAATTATTAGTCATGTACCTAAAATAGTGTGTGTATGTAGGCATATATACACTTTGGTGATTTGACCTTGGTTGCCTTCCAGATGCTGACCCAGCTGCTCTTGTACTTCTCCTCCTCCACAGCACAGGGTGGGGAGAAAAGGATGGGTCAAGATAAAGACTCAGGATTGCTTATCCATGGCTGTCACAGGCAAAGCATACCCAAATTGGGGGAAATTAATTTAAATTACTACCAATTTATTAATAATATAGTTGACTGGTGAAAAGAGAGACAAAAATTAGAAATACCTTTGGCTCTGCTCCTTTTTCCTAAATTCAACTTTGGTCCTTCATTTCTGATCCCTTGACCTTCTCAGCCTCCAGTATAACGCAAGGTGATGGGGTATGGGGGTTGTGGTCAGTCCATAACAGTTCCTCTCTGCTGCTTCTTTCTCCATGTGGAGACCTTCTTCTTTCCCAAGACCAGGTTGGATGGAGTTTTGAACAACCTGGTCTACCAGAAGATGTCCCTGGCAGGGGGATTGGAATTGGATGACCTTCAGGTCCCTTCCAATCCAAACCATTCTGTGATTTTGTGTTTTTCCCCTGCTCCAGCTTGGGCCTTTCCATGGACTGCAGTCTTTCAGGATGAATCAGCTTCACTATGTTTTCTCCCATGGGCTCCAGGGGAATTTCTCCTCTATCTTGTGGAAGACTGTCTTTCCTCCTTCTTCTTTGACCTTGGTGTTTGTAGGGCTGTTTTTCACACTTTCCCCCCTGTTTCTCCTCTGCTGTTTAGCATTTTGTCCTTTCTTAATTATGTTTTCCCTGAGGTGCCACAACCTTGGCTGCAGGGCTCAGCTGTGCCCTGACGTGGGTCCACTGGAGCCACCTGGAACTGGCTCACCTGCAGCTCCCCACTGCCAGCACCCTGACACCTAAACCAAATACAGTACGTAAATATAAATATACCTCAAGATATACAGAATTTTCTCGATTTTCCCATTTTCCCAACAATAAGAGAATCCATAACAGGGCATCAGCTTATGATCAATCAAACCACTCTCCTTTGGCATTACTTGTAGCTGCAGTGCTCATTTGTTCAGTCAGTGTTGAAGGACCGACATTCAAAGCAATTAAAAACTAATGGTCCAGATAGCTGCCTTATCTTGCTTTTACACTGTATTGTATTCATTGTATTGAATGAGTAGACCACGAGAATATGATCTGCAAGTGTTATTGGCAGGTTGAGTTCCTGTCTTTCAAATGCACGAAACCTCATATTAAGGGTTTCAGGTTCAATCTCTACAGGTGATCTCTGTTTAGATATATTACATGTGAGAGTAATAGAATGGAATGAAAACTGATATAAAGAATTTTATTAAAAATGGTCTTGCGTATTTATGCAATGTGAATACAGGAGTTTTTAATATACACATTCATCATAGATTCTACCACAGAATGAGAAGCTAATTCTGCAAACACAATAGGGCTATTGAATCATAAATGTTACACTGATGACTAAAGTTTGTGACATCAAACTTCTACACGTGTCTTAAATCAGTGTAGTTATATTTTTCAATTAGCTTGTTATATTAGCATTATTAGCCTCTGTGACCAAATAAATAATGATTTTCTGCTTTAAAGGCAAACTGCAATGAGGGTAACAGAATTTAATGCCTATACAGGTTATCAACATATAGTTTCAAAGGTTCTTTTTAACTTTTGGGGCTATACTTGTTTATATATCTAGCTTGCGCAACAGAAGTACAAGGGAAAATTAGGATGCAGAAAGCTAAAGTAGGTTAGCAATGGCACAAGACCAGCAGATTTTCCAGTAACATCTAAATGAAAATTGAATTAATCTAAAAATCTGAAAGAGGTTACTGAGCTATGGTTCTAATGAACAGAAGACCACAGAGATGGGAACATAATTCTGCACCGATAGCAATGACAGATTTATCACAGAATTTCCCATGATTATGGACCTCTGTGTATTTAGTAGGCAATACTCTCTGCCATATGCCTACTGAAGCTTCTTGAAATGTTTAGCTTTTTGTTGACTGCTAAGGAGTTTTATGTGTGCATTTATCCTTTGAAAGAATATATAGCCTTCTTTTTGCAATAAAATGGACTCCATTGATCTTGAAAAAATCAAAAGATATTTTTATTATATGGATACACTAGCAGTTTGTTATGGAACTTACTTCACTGTAGGTCGCTGTCAGATTGGGTTTTAGTTACATGGAAATTTAGAGTAGTTTGAGCATCTATGCAAATTTTGGTTGCCAAATGGTTGAATGCCTCCATAGACAGTGTTAACCTTGCAGATGACCTAGGATGAATTTTAAGACAAAGTCAAAGTAGTAGATTTTGGAATAAGGCTTGGTTTGGTTTTTGGTTTGGTTTTGTTGTTTGTTGTTGTTTGTTTGTTTATTTATTGTTGTGCTTGTGTGGAGTTTTTGTTTATGGCTTCATTTGGGTTTTTTTTAAAACAAACTTATTATAGACATAGCTATTAATACACACATATTTAAAGTCAACTTCTCTTGGGGACCTATATTGAAGTAAAAATACACAAAATAAAAACAGAGAGAAATAACTTAGACCAGGAATCTGCACCATTGAATTCTAGCGTTTTCATGGATTTAAACTTCTGTACTGCTTTTCTCAAATTCAAAACCACATGTACACTAGTTTATAATGGCCCACAACATACAAATACACAGGCACATCCCAGCAAACAACCAAACTGTGAAATCTCTATACAGTACACATGCAGGCTAATGGTGAGACTGAGGTCAGAACAGCTAGGATAGATGGTTGTTACGAATAGAAAAAAAAAATGTGTGGTGTAAGGGAATCCATTCTCAGATCCCAGAAGTTATAAGAGCTCTCATGATTGGTTTAACTAAGGTTTTAGATACAGCTAATTGGATAATAAATGAATTAGAGGTGGATCCATAAGTTTTCAAAATCTCCCAGCCTCTACAGCTAGCCATCTACATTAAAAAATCAACAGAAATCCCACATGAGAAAACAAAGTGAATATTTCAATTAGATCACTCTCTTTAGTTCTCAGAGAACTTAAAATTTCTTTTCCCGTACTTTAAAACTGATTCAGGTAATGCTGATTTTCTCTGCCTTTTTGCAAAAAAAAAAAAAAGGTTAAGACTGGCATGCAAAGCCAGAAATTCAGTTTTCCTCATCTATTTTTTTCATGCACCAATGTCATAAAGCGAATGATAAAATTCTTATTTAAATTTGTGATAATTACTGAAATTACAAAATACCAATTGGAGCATTCAATACAGTATGGAAATTATGAATGGTAATTTGGACAAATTGATTAGATTCTATTAGGTGAAATAGTTTGAGAAATGATGCCTGTCATCTAAGCTTTTTGACAGGAGTCAAAGAAACTGAATTTTTTTTTAAGAGATACCTTTTAATAGAAATAGAATTCTATAGGAATGCTTTTTTCTGTTCCCAGGGTCCAGTTATGAGCTTGGTGAATTCTGGAATAAACTGTATCTACTTCTCTTTATTTCCAGACATTGCTCCTGAGTTAGGATCACTTGGTATTTTATTTTAAATAAATATGTATCTATATACGTAATTTTTTGAAAATTAATCTTCTGAGAATGAATTAAAAAGAAGTATTTTAAATAAAAAAGTTTATGAAACTTTAATTCTAAGACATAAGTTTATCCCTAGGAAGAAAAACCAATCTAAAGAAAAGGATGTAGTAACTTTAAAATACTTCAGAAAGTTTCAGCCATCCACCCTCTGTACTGTCAAAGTGAATAGCATTGATAAAATTCCCAAACTCCTGGAGAATGTATCCACAAACACATAGTTAATCATTGCTATTATGTTAAATATAGTGAAAAAGTCATAATTTGCCTGCTAAATTACAATATGTTATGGATTGCACTGTAAACTCACATATTCATAATTATATATTTTAAGAGATAAACCTTCCACTTGTAAATTGACATTCCTTTCACATAGATGTGATACAAAGACATATTTAGCAAACACATGTATGACTGTTAAGTCAGTCTCCACAGATTTTAGAGTCGTGATGTAGATATATTTGGCCAAATATGTAGGTGTTAAGAAATAAATTTTAGTGGAAGCTTTTATCAATGGAAATGTTCACACTCAAAAAATAATGAAGAAATTTTAAAAATCACAAATGTACCTGTTTTTGGTTTGTGCTTTTGGGGGTTTTTTGTTTACTTTTTGGTTTGGTTTTGTTTTTTGCTTTGTTTTCTTTTGGGTTTTTGTTTGTTTGTGTTTTGTTTTGTTTTCTAATTTGTGAGATTTTTTGTGGTTTTGTTTTCTTTTCTTTTCTTTTTAAGTATTTCACCTTAGTGAATACAATATTTTCTACAGTTCTATGTTTGTCTATATGCTACAGGGTGAACATATTAAGAAACAACAAGGTCTGTGTATCTATCTGTCTATATTTTTTCTCATGCTTGTAATGTTTTAGTGCCTGAAAGTAAGATCTGTTTAGAAATTGGCAATTTAGAAAAGTGAATCTGACCGATGTCCTTTATTATCCAAGCCTCAAGCAATGCAAGATTTAAGCACAAGGCAATATTAAGTAAACTTGCATTTAAATAAACCATGACAGTAGATTTTTTTTTTCTAGCTCGTTTCTCTTCACCCATTATATTCTATTGTACACCAAAGTCTGCTTTTGTTTGCAGTAGGTTTGGATTAGTTTCAAATTTAGCAAAGCAGTGTATAAGAAGAATGGAAGTTTGGGGCCTGCAGAATCAATATGTTGATAGCTGAGGATATCAGGCACAGTCCATTTTTGGCAAATACATACATATCTGCATGCCTATGACTTAAACTCCCATGTATGGGATTTGTTGAATCAGTGAATATGAAAAAAAGGAAATAATAAGTTGTGTCTGCTATTAGACAAGGAATGTTACATTAAAATGAATAGGGAGCCTAATGAAGTCTCTGGCAAGGTGTCTCCTCTCTCTGCCTCAATATGCCTGTCTCCGTATTCTCTTTGTCTTCCCTTTCTGTCTCATGGCGGTGTCATTACTCTCAACTCATTGCTAGTCATTTTTCCTTTACTTAAACACACTAACTTTCTCCTATTACAGTCCTGTAATGAGGGAGGGTGTCAAGTTTAGAGTAAAAAACACTAATTAGACAGACAAATTATATAACATATTCCTTCTATCTTCTCTTCTCTCTATGCTCCACAAAGAGCATATAGAGATGCTATGGAATCAAACTAATTGTTTGGTTGGATTTGTGTCTAAATGAAGAGTTACTTAAAAGATAGGAAGACTACTGTTGGCTTATAGAGTGGACAAGAAACATTGCAGTAGTGATTTTGGGAAACCAATTTCAAATCTAATATCATATTTGCGAGTGTTTGACTAGCAAACTTAAAAGTCTTACTTCATAGATATTTACAGATTGCCCAGGGAAGTTGTGGGGCCTCATCCTCAGACACTCAAAAAAACATCTGAACAGAGTCCTGGGCAACTGGCTTTAGATGGCCCTGCCTGAGAAGGAGGTTGGACCAGTTGTCTTACAGTTGGCTACTTGGTCCTGTTCTGTGATTCTGTGACACATTTTTTGTTTATAAATGCACTAACCATAATTGCCATAATCACTGTAATCATATTTTAAATTTAAATTAAATTTAAATTTTAAATTATTCTCTGGTCATTTTATCATTCTGTAAAAAATATTTACTTGCAAGAATTTGTAAATCATTACCAGGAATTCATTTTTTATTCTGGTAATTTAAGTACGCAGTTTATGCAGCAAAAACCTAGAATGAAGCTATTGACATACACTATTTTAGCTTAATAACTTTGGAAATCACTTGATTTTTACATTTGTGATTTCGGCGCTGTGGGACAATCTCCTTGAAAAGAGTCACTCTCTTAAAAGGGAAACGGTTTTTACCTTCTAACTCCAGTAATTAATCAATGCAAAACTTTTAGTTACGGCTGAAACTTCTTATCATGATATCATAATTTTGCTCTTGAAATGTAGTTTTCATTTTAAGATATTGATAACAGGAACTAGATAAGAAACTTTACTTTGCCTTCCAGCATTAGAAAATATCTTGCACTGCTAATCAATTATCTCTTTGCTTTTAAAATAACTCTACTTTGGGAATAATAGGATTCAGTATATGAATATACAATGTTCCCTTGTTGCATGTGTGTATGTGCGTAAATGAGTATGTATTCTGTCCTTTTTTTTGAATGTAAGGCAGAGTTTTAAGTCGCTGTTCTCTAGGATAAGACATATTTTTCCTTTCTTATGGAAACCAAGATGATATCTGATGTAAAAATAGGTTTCACAGCTGAACGAGGATTTCAGGTTTGCAGTTAGTTTTTTTTTTTAATATTTATTTTTTCATTCTACATTAAAATTAATATGTAGTTAAACAATAAACAGGTCTGTTCACATATTTAAATGTAATTTTGTCACCTCTTCTGTAGAACTGCAACCAGCCTATGATAAAAATTCCCCGTTTTTCATAAACAATGCAAGTTTTTAAAAAGTAATATAAGTTTCTCAAAATCACTTCTAAAACCAGTTTTTCCATGGTACGAATAGGAGCTGAAGGAAATCAGAAAGGGGAAAAGCGCCACCTATTGACCGTGTCTCGCAATCTTACTCCTTGCTGTTCGGTACCTGTTGTGGTTGTGTTTAATGAGCATAGCCGGCATTTTAGATGCACATATCTGTTACACGTTTCAATATTTTCAGGCTGCATGCTGAAGCGTTTAAGGAATATGTATTAAAACATGACTAAAGCCAAATGAATATTTTACACAGTAAAAATCCGTAACAGAAACACACTTTACTTCTTTCTTTCTTTCCTTCTCTTTCTTTTCTCTCTTTTTCCTTCCTTCCTTCCCTCCTTCCTTCCTTCCCTCCTTCCTTCCTTCCTTCCTCCCTCCCTCCCTCCATTTTATTTCTGTCCTCTCTCCTCCTCCTCTCTCTCCCATCTCCTATCTCTTGTTCCCTCTTATATCTCCTTTCTCTCTTTAAAATTTAGCTTTCTTTTGTAATGTACAGAGGACTTGGGGAAGAGCTTTAAGAGAAATTTTGTTACGATTTGTAGGACATGAGTCTATACAGATTGCAATACCTTCTCACTTGGTAGACAACTCTGCTGAATAGACAAGCTCATATACCTTCCAGTAGTTAAGGGATAAACAGTTAATTTTCCATTAGATGGACATGGGGATGGCTACAGATATCACAAAGTTGGCAACAAAACAATTCTGATTTTGTTTTAAAGATTGGTTTTAAAATATTTCAAATCCTACCAAGATTTCTAGAATTTGACTTTTTTTTTTCCAAATGGGCATTATTGATGTATATACTGTGACTTTTAAATCACTGGGTTTAATAATGAATAGTTCATTGACTGCTGGTTCAATGAATTGTGTGGAAATTCATGGACCATACAGGCAAAGAGAAAAGGTAACTGTTATTATTTCAAACGAAGATTTTATGTCTTAGTGGCATTGTGAAAGATTGACCTTCACATGAGATATTGCTGTTCTTGCGTTACCACCCTGATATCAATAGAAAACTGCTTTTAATCTACACAAAGGGTCCCGTTATCCTCTCAGTGTATGGGGGATTATCATGCTTAACTCTCTGGAACATCGAGAGGCAAATAGGCCCCACAGTCTCTATTGCTGTGAAGGAGTTTTTTGAACATATTTCACATGAGTTTAAATGGATGTTTTGAAAAGTTCTGTGATTTGGTTTTGTGTGTATGTGTTTTGCTTTGTTTTAAACTAGGAAGCTGACTTTTTGTTGTAAATTTGTACGAGAACACTACTGAATTTGATATGTGGTAAGGATTTACTAAGTTCTCAATATCAGTAAAGAAATGAAAATATTCATTATCATCTGAGTTGACCATAGGATCTCTTCTCAGTAATGCTCATTCTAGAGGCTAGGTACTTTGTGCTGTTATGGAATTGTAAATGTGATATTTATGTAGGAATCTGACAGAGGATACATCTCATTTACAAAGAAAAATAGGCAATGATGACAAAATATTTGTTCATCAGCATTTATTTTCATAATCTGCAATTCTGACAATATTCTTCATTACTAACGTTATATTGCATATTTGTCTTTTACATTCTCAGATCAATAAGATAACCGTGGGTACTGTGTTCCTGTATCTATAAACACACACACTACATGTACATATATATGTGTATGTGTGTGTACTGTGTCCACTCAGTGAAAACTTTTAAATATTAAAAGAAGTATTGCATCCCATATTTCTTCTATTCTTATAAGACAAGAATGACAGTATTAAGATGCACATTCAGGATAGCACTCTTTCTACTTTGAACGCTGTCAAGAACAAAGTGCTTTACAGACTTAAAATAAATCTAGGTACTAATCCATTGAATTTCTGACAACAGGAGCCCAAGGTTTCCATGCACTTAGCTGAGTACTGCATAAGAGCTTGTGCATTATTTATGTCCACTAATGGTGTTGCAATGCTCTTTGTGTGAAGCAGTGACAGTGCAATCTACTAAGATAGCTGCTGCTGTGGACAAAGCCATACATTTTCCTGGGCTTGAATTTTTGACAGAATACTCTATTAATGCCAATTCTGCTTAAGTAAATGCTGAACAGGGGTCAGTTCCTCCCCCCCATTCCCCTTATTATTTAAGAAAACAGAGCCATAAAAGTGAAAATGATGTTCTGGGCTTTGCTGAATTTTGCAACACAATAGTAGCTGGTAAAGGTCAGTCTGCTTTTTAGTCTACTTTTATGATTTTGTGTGATGGTCCACAGACTAAATAGGAAAGCTCTTAGCATTGGAGAAGGGAGGTGCTATTAATTCCAGTTTCATTGCCATTATACTCTTCAGTGGATCAATAGAATTAAATGAGCTGAGATATTAGGAAAATATTGTGAAGAGAAGTAGGGTGTTATTATTTGACCAAGGTTAGGATGAATAGAAAATAAAGAACCATTTATACTGGGGTGTCAATAAATCATAGAACCCATATATAAAATGGAGTAGGGCATAACAATCATAAGCATTCAAATGACTATAATATCTTTCTTTTTTAAAATACGTTAATGTTTGGCTGGCAATTTAAAGGGCCACTGCAAGTATTTTTTTTAAACTGGATTTTTTTTTTAAAGAAAAATTCTGTTTGATTTTAAGGGTCCTGTTTAAATTGAGTAGTCTTAAGTTTATATTAATTCTTTAAAAATAGCTCTCTTTTTACTTGCTTCTTAACCATTAGGACCTGGAAGTTCTAACAGGGATATGGTTGAGCCCTATGTACCTGTGCTTTCCTGTTTGTACTGCCTGCTGCCTCTGCAATTTCCATTTCAGCCTTGCTGTTGCTGCTCCTAGGAAATGCTTTTCTTGAGAGCTTGTAACACATTGCGTACCTCAAATAAATCTGCAGAAATGACTAACCCAAAGGACATGAAGTAGCTCCTTTGGAGTCAACATACACAGATGCCTACGGGAGATAGACAAAGGACTTTCAGGTATTTGAGGCGGAAAAAAAGAAAAAAGAAGAATACAGATTAACACATTTGTCTTTATTCCCTCTCAGAATCCACAGTATTAACAGCAACAGTCTGAAGAACTCACTGACTGTAAAGCAAGCTTTTTTCATTTTTTCCCCTCTACAGAGAGGAGCACTGAGTTTATATACAGGTGAAGTTTTCTTGAAGTAATAGACCTAAAGGCAGAGGTGCAGTCTTGTCACTAGCCTAGTGGTTAATTGTAAGTAATGTATTTCAGGTAGAATTGAATTCAAAATTATTTAATTAAAAAAAGAAATCAACAACAAATAAGGTTAATGTGTAATAATTTGAGTTAAAACTGACAAATTGTAGATCCGAAGTTTTTGTTCAGCACTAGAATGATTCTACTTACTTATCATGAGTCTAGTTTGATAAACTTAATCACCCTTAAAACTATTGAAATTGATGAAAATCTTCTCATATTCTTCATGACCATAATATTTTTTAACCCAGAGTATTCAGTTAATTTCTCACTCTTTCTGTCTGTCCTGCCTCTGCCTTGTAATATAAACAGTCTTCAAATTTTCTGGTCTAAAAGAAAAACAGTGTATAAATTCTCTTGTTCTTTCTTAGAATCACAGACTATTATAGATTTTTTCAAGACCTGTGGAAGTTTTTGGTCCAGTGTGTTACTCAAAGCACATCCAGGTGTAGCAGGTTGTTTAGGACCGTGTCCAGCTGAGTTCTGTATCTCTCCAAGGATGGATATACTACAATATCTCTGGGCAGCCTGTTTCAGGGTGAGCCCACACTCAGTATTTATTAGTTTTCCTTTCTGGGACAGAATATCCAGTGCTCTAACTTGCTTCATGATTTTCTTCAGTGCACTATTGGATCTGGCTCTGTCTTCTCATTAGGAAGTTGTTGATTCCTGTAAGATACCAACCCTCTTTAGTTAAGAATGAACAAATCCATCTCTTAACCTCTTAAATTGGCTTACTCTGCAAAATCCAGAACTGGTGTTGTAAGCCAGTTGTGTTGGATTCATCAGCAACCTCCCCCAGTCAGTGATGCTCTTCTTCCAGGAGTTTAAGGAATTCAAGAAATTCCAGGAAGAAATCTTAGTTTCTCTCAGTTTGCATATTCTGTCTTCCATCAGTGTTCCTCCTGCCTATCTAGTTATTACTTTAGAGCTTTCTTTGGGGATACACAAATACCAGCAGTATAACCTTTTGTGGAATTTCTACAGAGCTATCTTCAGATCTGTTCCTTTTTTTCCACTTTTGTTACTGGATTAAGTTATATCCTTCACCTGTAGACCTCTCCAGTGTGAAGACTTTCACTTGAGATTATTGTCTAGGCTACTTGCATTGGCATTTATAATGTATGATTAATCTACTTTTAATGACTTATGCAGTAGCTTGGATGATTTTTTTTCTCTCCCCACCAGTTTCCATAATGGAGCACTGTGGTTAAGTCTTCAGTTTTATGCAAGATGGACACTGTCTGCAGAGAATATTTTGAAATATTGACTATGCTTTTTTCCTCTTTTTTCCACTGTTTCGCCTACCTCTTTTGGTACCTCATTTTTCCCCTTCACAGTCTTCTTTTACCTCTGCCATGATGGTAGTTTCGCTATCCTACTTGTGAGTAGGGTAATATATTTAATTTACTTCCAGGATGTATCTAAATTTACAAACTCTTCTTCCACTTCAACTCTGATTCATGGTCCATGGTACGTCTCTTCAAAACCAGAATGCTTTTCAGACTCTCATCACTTTGTGTCACCAGAAATTTTTTGATCTTTGTGAGTCTTGCCCTATCACATTAAATACCATCTCTTAACTTTTCAAGACCATTCTCAAGCTACCCCTGACCTATATTCACTTCACATTAAGCACAGTTTAAAGCACTAACCTTTGAGCAGTGTGTGACATGTGCCATCACTGTCCATTTGTCATTTTTTTTGAATCATAACTCATTGTAATGCATGCATTTTATGTACATGTAGAAACATCTGTAAGCCTATCTGCAGTCTTTGCTTCTCTCCCTTAACACTTGGATGTCATTGTTTTGGACGGTGAGGGGAGGAAAGACAAAACAAACACGCACTCTAGACAGCACTTATGTCAAATATATACTTGGTAGCCTTAGCTATTCTCTCATTGCTTTCCTGTTCTTTGCTTTCGTTTCTTAACTCTTATGACAGCCTTATACAGAGATCAGCCATTGTGTATTTGTTTCCCCTTTGTGTGAAATTTAGCTGTTCTTTGACTACCAGCTCGGAATCCTTATAGTGGGACATCTAAGACTGGCGATGGAGATATCTAGCCCCAAACCAATCAATGGGGAAAAATAAACGTGATTTATCTGATCTGTTTTTGTTATCTGTGTTTTGATGGAATGCACCCCACTAAAATGATTTATTTTAGTGGTCTGTGTTTGGTACAATTTCATGTCTACCTGTCTGATCCAGTGGAGAAAATACTGTTGAGATAGAGTCATGAAACAGGCAATCATAATCACAGCGAGTAGTGGGAAAAGTGTAGAAGTCCTACAAAATTCTCAAATAGCATAGAAACAGGTCATGCTTCCTGTAAAAGATGAAGTTCAAAGGTTACACTTGAGAGACAAAGATTAAATCATCTCTCTATTTAAGCTTTTATATAATTTAGTTTGCAATCTATATTCTGAACTATGGCAGTGAAAATCTGAAGTAGTTCAACAGCCTTGCAAGGAGTTTAAGTAGGAGTTGTATCTGCTGTACATGCCTAGCCTTATATAGATAGATATATGCCTGTCAGCAGTGTTGTAAATTTCTGTGTATTTTCCTGATTTCAGTGGACAATTTGCATGTGTTGAGAAGCTGATCCCTTATATGTAGAATAAAAGGAAATAAAAGCAAGCTTATTCAGTGTTGCTCTACAACAGCCTCTCTATCTGAGCCGGAAAGTCTGACATAAACTCTGGTTTTCAGTGTTTTATCCCAGGCATTAAAAA
The DNA here is from genome assembly GCF_036250125.1 of Pseudopipra pipra. Classification (NCBI taxonomy): domain Eukaryota; kingdom Metazoa; phylum Chordata; class Aves; order Passeriformes; family Pipridae; genus Pseudopipra; species Pseudopipra pipra. The sequence continues at coordinate 66,429,356 of NC_087550.1, read as the reverse complement.
TTAAATAAATAATAATGATGAAAAAATTCAGCTTAAAGCCTGAAGCGATTTTTTTGTAGAATTTGAAAAGCTGGTTGAGCTGATTTTAGTTATAAAAATGTCAAGAGAAGTTACTAGTCATTTCAAATAGTTGTACTCTCAGTGCTAAAATACTTCAAACTTTTAAGAACTCCATTCAGTTACAGGTATTTTTAGCTTCTGCACAAAATAACCTATGGAAATTTGCTTTGTAACCAGACAACTGATTGAGTAAGAAGCAATAAACAGTAGAAGTGTAAGTTACCATCGACAGCATACGTTTATTTCTACTAGGAATCTCTAACTTCTACTGTGGCTGAGAAATGGTGTGAGAGCTAGTAAACCTTTTTGGAGTACCTTTATTGCTTCTGTCACTACCAAAGAACAAGGTTCTTTCCTACACACACTTATGTAGCACAACCTTGTATGACACCACCTGAATTCACTGAGCGTCTGTGCCCATAACTTCAGGTCTAAAAGGTCAGGAGGAAGGTTTGCTACAATTTGGTGCACAATTATGAATCACAGAATATTCTGAACTGGAAGGGACCCACAAGGATCATTGAGTCCAGCTCTTAAGTGAATGGCCCACACAGGGATCGAACCCACAACCTTGGTGTTCACCATACCAGAGTATGTTCACCATACTCTGACCAACTGAGCTAATCACACTACTTAACATGTCTCTCTCTCCTCTTTCACGGTTGAATATGCCCCTTCTTGTTATGAAACCTGTGGAGTTAGATGCATGCCATGGCATGCCACAGACTGTATTCCTGAAAAAACCGCGTGGCTAAGCCTGTGCCAGTACACTAGTAAATAAAGTGTCCTGCGCAAAGGTTCACAGGATTTTCTAGTGGTTAATTGTGATTATGTCCCCTGGCACATTTTAAGGTCTGCACCAATTGACACTGTATAGACAAATTTCACATCACTTTCATTTAGTAATGTAGGTATAGTCTTGAGTGCCACTTTAATGAACACTAATTCCTATTCTATATAACATAAGGAAGAATATGAAGACACTTACAGTTCTAGATAAGGGAATATTGTGTAAACCAGGTGTAGGACAGGTGTAACAACCATATAGAACATTTTCCAACACCTTTCTTTTAAAAGTTATCTACATCAAAATTTAGGCAGAAAATACCAGCCCCAAAGTAATAATTTTAAGCAATTTCACATAAAAGTTTCTATTTAGGTATTGAATTACAGTGCCAAAGATCAGCCATGCATCCTATTTCATAATCTATGTGCTGCTATAATTTTACAGTGGTTTTAAGCAGATAAAAGCTAAATTTGTCATGAAACTCACCTGTGATATGTTCTGAATTATTTTAAAAAGGTGAAAAAAAATAAAGTTCTTTAAATAGTACAGCACATAGAAAGTGTTCAGTGTATTTAGTTCACAAAAATTGTATTCTCTCTATATGGCTATGTTTACAGTAGTTTAGGAAAGATGCCTAAATCTATCTTCTGGCGCTGAGATCAGCTAGCAGTAAATAACTTATATCCATATTTGCCTCTATCTCTAAGCAGAGTAGGCACAACCACTTGATGGGAATAGTTCCTGTACCAGGCTTATTCCAGAAATGTATTCAGAATTATAGTAGCAGCACATAATTAAAAAAATTATTAATATACACATTAAATTATATGAGCCTGAAGACTTTTTCTGCACTGATGTTGTACATCTGGTATAGCTGAGTGGATCACCGAAGGAGGAGGTTGCCGAGGCCAGGGTAGCTACGACTTCCTACCTAATGATTGAACAAAGAGAATGATTGCAAATAATTTGAGAAGTATAGCGTGTGATTTAAGCCTTTTTCACTTCTCAGAATTGTGTCCCAATCACCAGTCTGTTGGGTGAACTACTGGCATTCTCAATCATCCTGCTGAAGTAAATGAACAACCAGAAATGCAAGCACCAGAGTCATAAGGAGAGAAGGGGAAACAAACCCCAGTTTTTCTGCCTCTGGGAATGTTAAGATAATAAGGTGAGAGTAGGAACAGTAAAGGCAGAGCACACGTGGTTAATTTTAGATATGATGTGATTGCTAGAGTCAAGAAACAGTCACAAAACTGGAGATCACATTATGTTTAGGAAATATCAGTTCAACTTTGTAGATGTAGAGGTTAATAGTTTTAAGAGTAAAGATGAGAACATGAGAAATACCTTACGGGATCTGCCTCTTGTCCAGATCTAGTCTAGCCTAATCCAGATTCACATATAGTCCAGATTAGTCCATCTAGCACATTAATGTATGTCTGGCCAAAGATGCTGTGTAGGAACAATACACTAATCTCAGGCTCTCCAGTTATTAATTCTGCTTTCAGAGCACCCACATTTTTTATCTTAAAGGTTTTGGAAGGTTTCTCCCTGCCTGAATCAATAAAGTGGTTCAACGTTTGCCCGCTTCTAAATACCTGCTTTTTCGTAACATAGTTGTTCATAAAATGATTAGTATCCACTGGTTTGGAGAAGCCTTTATGTTGGTTCAGTAGCAGGTTAACAAGCTGATAAGAAGAAACAATGCTGAGAACAATGACATAGAAAGTAAAGAAACTGTGAAGAGATGCCTGATTATAATGTGACACTTTTTATATTGAAATCTTGGCATGTCTCCTAACTCTCCTCTCCCTATGTTTCTGATGCAGAATAATGAGTGTATAAGGACAAAACTTACTTATGTTACTGAATGTTAGTTTTATTATTAGATTAATTAGTTTAATCCTTCAGATATGGAAAACAGAATCAAGAAAGCTGTTGAATATATCTTTAAGGTATATAAATATAGATTTGCATTCTTTTAAAATTTCTGGCAGAAATCAACACTGCTGGTAAATATATAACAGATGCACCAATGTGCCTTGAGATGAATACATTAAGGACAAAAAAATCATATTTATTCCCATCACAATAACAGTTTGTTTGGATCACCTGCTCTTTCTGATTGCACCTGTGGCTTGTTCATTTGGTTGCAACATGGGAAAATGCCAAGATCAATACAAGCTGTGGATTCTTTCTCTCTTGTGTGGTTGTTTTTTTTTTAGTTAATCCCTAAATGTTTTTGTGTACAGTCTTTAGATATAATGAAGAAAAATTTAAAAAAAAAGTAAAAAGAAAGGCACTAGTGCAATATTAAGGCTTGAGAAAATGAAGCAGCCAAAGATCAGGGAATTCCAAACTCAGAGTAGTTTTTAAACTTTATCTCAATTGTACCTTTAAAACATGGTGATGTCTCCTGTATGACTTTTGCTTGTATATCTTCAAATTTATTGCTACATACACATGTAGCTTATGCTGTACAGCCTTTATTCATAAAGAGCTCTTCTCTGCACAAAGTTCTATTGACTTAAGTATTATGTTTTGAAGAGGGAAGATTCTTCAGTAAAACCTATACTGTTTGATCAACTCCCATGGTAGGGAGCATAACCTTGTGTTTTCACTTTTGAAGAATCATCTTATGAAGTTTAAGCTATGTTCCCTGAAACAGCTATGTTTGCTCCTTAATTCTGGGGTAGTGACTATTTTTTGGTTTAGAATCATAGAATCATAAAGGTTAGAAAAGACCTCTAAGATCGCCAAGTCCAATCATCAGCCTACTACCATCACCATTTTCACTGCTAAGCCATTGTCCTCAAGTGCCGTATCCACACATTTTTTGAATAGGGAACCCACCACTTCCCTAAGCAGCCTGTTCCAATGTCTGACAACCCTTTTTGAGAAGAATGTCAGAACTTGGGGCCATCTCTAGTCCTGTCACTTATTACTCCTGCCGTGCTACAACCTCTTATCAGGTAGTTGTATAGAGCAGTAAGGTCTTCCCTCATCCTCCTTTTCTTTAGGCTGTTCAAGAGAGATCTGACCTACAGCACACCAGTATGAGGCATTAATGTAAGAGTATCATCATCTAAGACTTTAGGAAAAACAGTGCAAAGTAGTGGGCACTTCCTCAGGGTGAAGAGCCTTTGAAAGGCACTAATCTGTAATTATTCAATGTAGCAGGAGCCTACAGTGGCTATGTTTCCAAGTTACTTTAGTCAGGTTCCTAAAGTCAATGAAGATTAAACCTAGCTTAAGGTTTCTAGACATCCTGAGAGATCTGTACAGATTCAGATTCAGTATAATTATCTAAGTTATAACTTATGAATTTTGTTTTATTGAATACATGAAAACGTTGTTATGTTTTTCTACAGAATCCAAATGTACCTGTAAAATATCCAAACCCTGTTAGCAAAAGATATTACAAAATACATATGAAGTCATGCACAATATACTTTGAAAGGATAAATCCTTTGAACAGATTTATTTTAACGTGTTTATAAAATGCATTTCAACATGTTTGTCTCCAGGGGTTTTTCTTCTTCAGGTGTGGTGGGAGAGGAGTAAGCAGTGAGTAGTAAGAAATCATTTCTGATATTATTTTCCTATTTCAGATTGGAATTGCTTTGTAATAAAATTACACCTGAAAAGGGATCTTCATATGTTTTAATGTTTTAGTTTATCAGTGTTTAAAATGTCCGGTGCATTAACGAACTCAGGAATTTGGTTTGTGTTTAATGATGTCTGTGGTCACAAAAACATCAAATATGAATCAGGATGTTTCTGAAAAAGTATCAGTTCAGGTGAAGTACTATGATAATGGGCATTTTATGTTAACATTACGCCAGAGCTTTATTCCTATAAACTTGATGCCAGAGCTGACTCTGATCTATGAAAATGAGGGTTCAGCCAGTGCATAAATATTCTACCCGTATATGTAACGAACACTAACAGTGTTGCACTAACATTTTCAAACTGTGGACTGTATCCAAACACATCACTCTGAGCCAATTTCTTATTTATAAGACATCATACTTCTAAAATAGAGGAACACAATTCTTATTAATTAGAATAAACAGAATGCCTGAAATGGAATCTGAATCACCGGACCTGTTTGCATCTGGTATTACTGAACAAAAGAACATATCCTCTGTTTAGTGAAACACAGGGATTTGTGCCCAGCAAAGATAAACTGCTATCAGAAAGCTCTTCAGGAGATAAGCTTAGTTTCCTGTGCTGGCATACTTTGTTGTCTGACTAAATAGAGAAAAGGGATAGCAGTCCTTGTGATTTCCTTTCTACATGCTACTGAACTTTAATGTTCACAGGAAGAGTTAAAAGATTGCACTAATGGTACAGCGCCATTCATGCAACAGGAATGCTGTTATGATACTGTAAACTTATAAAAAAGTTCTTCCAACCAGAACAACAACTTACAGCTACCTACAGTATTGTGATATAGTCTGAATATGGACAAACAGTACATCCCTCACTTGTAAGAGCCTCTTGGAGATTTACTAATCCCAAGAACTTTTTCATTAATATGCTTCTCCTTTAATCTGTTGCTGTTTTCCCAAAAACTGTGGGTCATTAATTAATAGCAATGTTTTCCAATGTAAGATCTTCAGTCAAGTTCAAAGGCCAAGGTATTCAATGCCAGAAAAGAAGCATGAGCTTTTACACATCTTCTGCATTACAGTTTTCAATGCATTTCCAAATTTGTTGACCTTAATAAAAAAAAAACAGTAACCAAAAAAAAAGTGTAGATAAAAACTAATGTTGGAAGGTAGAATAGATAAATACACAGGCAAACTTAAGGTGAACACACAGGGTTTTTTGTTGGTGGCTTAGGGGGTTTTTTTGTCTTTGAAAGAAGGAACAACTTTTTTCTGGTCTCACAAGATATTAGTTCAAGCTTTTTAATTTTGTTGTTTAAATTCACATGAAACTATATGAAATCCAAAACTCGAGAAAGATGTTGAAGAGTCAAAAATAAGGATTAATCATTTTTTTGACAGATCTCACTCTGATATTCTTGCATTTGTTCACAAATTATATTCCAGAAGAGCGTACATGGTTTTTTAGTCATTTACCATAATCAAAAATTTCATTGCTTTTACCAGCAGAAAAGTTTATGTTTTATTTTGACTGTATGTTTTGTCAGTAGAGTTCTTTTAATTAACATGGTATATGAAGTATAGGGTCATCTCCAGACCTACTGAGCCTTGCTTTAAATGGCATATTACAAGTTACCGAACTAACACTTCCCTGGGCTGCAGTTTTCACATTTGTAATCTTTATTTTATTGCCATACATATTTTTTCTGTTGGCTAAGGAGAATCTATGAATATACTTATGTTTCTGTGGAAAAAATAAATATATGATTAATTTAGTCTTATCAAATTTACAATGAAGAAGAATTTACTGTTACAGAACGTCCTCTGCTACAGATTGTTCATTGATAATACAACAAAGGGGGAATGCATTTATATAATTTGCTTAAATCATTAGAAAGATTATGTTCTAAGGGTATCATATCTACTGGGTCATCTGAGTTAGCTGGTTTTCAGTTGTCTTCATTTTTTCCAGAACACTCTGAGTTCTACATCAAGGGCCTAATAATTCCCACTAGTATTTAATGCTGCTTAAAATATCCTGCCTATAACTTTACATAATCCATCTTAATAGACTTACTTTGGCAGGAAACTTTGTCGGAAGTGGTCATGTGTTTACTACATTGCTGTTTCATGAGGCTTCCAAGAAAAAAATTACAAATTTGACTGAATTGCAACTACTAGAAGTTTATTTCCATTCTTTTCTGTAGTCTTAACCAATAGTTATCCCTCAGAGATGGATAATAAAAGACAGATGCTTGTTTATTCTGTTTTCTTAGTTTCCTTAGTTTGGCAAATTTTAAATATAGTAATAGAAAGGCAATTCATAAAGAATAATATGACAATTACCATTCTGAAGTCCTCTTTCTCTACCCTCTCTTCAGACCATCACTGTATGATGTCTTTTGAGTTATACAGATGGGTTATTGGAGTCCAAAATAAACTGCTAATTTAATAAAGAGAATAGCACTAGGTACAATAGCTGGCTACACGGTGGTGCTTTCCTTTTCAGTCTCTTACAGAATTCTCAGTTTTACAAAGAAAATATAATTAATGGGAAATGACTGCCCATTTTTCTGCTGTTAATTTGCAGTTATTGCTCATCCCAGGCAAGCATAAATATATATATGTATGGGAGAGATTACGTCTTTTTAAAACATAATTGTAGACTTTAATTTTTTTTAAAGCTTCTTTTTTATTTATGTGCTGTTCACCAGAAAATAATCTAATTTAGCTTCGGTTTTATTTTGTTGTGCGGGTATATGTTTTAAGACTGACAAGTACTTTCAGAGCAGAGATCATTGAAAATTTTTATCAGCTGAATATATTTATAGCTTATGACGCCAATAGCACCAATTTATCCTGAATGTTTTAAGATGACAGCAATATTTCCACTATTTGACCATTGCATGGTTGTATATTAGAATATTGTGCAATTGATACATATAATATTTCCCACTTTTTTAAGAAAATGGACTGTTAACTACTCTTCTGGCCACCAGTGGAACTGCAGCAGCTATTAGAGACCTGACAAGTGGAAGTTAGGTATTAGGTATTAGATAATTGATTACTTGTTAATAGTTAAAAGTTTTAAAGTAAATGTTTGACAGCAGCAAAGTTCTGCATATTAGGAAGTCTGAAGTTAACTTCAGTGCTAAGCCTGATTAAAAATAAAGTGATCTACTGAGTCTCTTCCTCTTTATGTTCTTTGAAACATGGGTTTTTATGAATTTTTCACAATTGTATATACACCTATAGTGCTCTGGGTGCTAATATTGCCTTGTCTGAACAAACAGCAAGATATTGGTTTATATGTTTCTTTGCATTTAGAAATTTAAGAGCTTTAATTCTTTTACAAGTTGTGCTTGGCATAATAAAATAACGACAGACTTCAAAGAAAAGTGCTTAGGTGTCGTGAGACAGTGAATAATGCCTTCCACTGGAATGTTCTTTAGGGCAAGCTTAACTGGAACTTAAGTAGTAACGTATGTGGATATGGTTAGTGGGCATCCCTCCAGATTCCACTGCCTGTGTTGAGTAGATGCTTGATGCAGCTCCCCACACTGAGAACCTAGTGTTGTCTAAAGATGTCTGACACTTCGCATCACCAAACAATGTAAAGAAACCTTAGCATGTGTGAGAAAATAGGGAGTATTTTATTTCCTAAAGGTCCATTCTACCTATCCTTTTCAAGCTTTAGCATGAGCTGATTCTAGCATATTTGGCAACACTGGAGATTATAGGAAGAATCTATCAAATCCAGGCATGTTAAGATGAGGAGAAATCTGTGCACATTATGTTAATCTTAAATGAGTAATACAATGCTTTCTCTGCTTAATAAAATTAAACTAGTTGCCAGTTGTTACTCTGATGGATTATAGATGTTCAAGTTAAACCACGTGATGGACAAAAGAGGACTTAGATATTATATTCCCTAGAAAAATCCCTTTACAGGTTTTATCTGCTGTACATCATAGTCTTCATGTTTAGTCAAAAATCAATGAACAAGGTTGCAATTGTTATCTTATAAATATATAATATGAACCCCAAACTTTGCTAGTTTTACTTTTAATTCAGGAATTATTCCAATACATGGTAGCAGGCAGGAGAAAAAAAAAATCAACAAAACTTCTTACGAGAAAGTATAATATAACATGGAATAAATGCAAAAGCTTCTGATCACCCTAAGTAGCAACCAGGTTAATACCTCCAGCAGCTGACCTGATCTCTGTGGTTTAAGCTTTTAACTGACTTTAATTAAATAGACTCTTTGGTATACCAGGATGCATATGACTGGGATATGAATAAAAGAAATAAATAGGAGATACTGGCATATGGTTGATGGAACATGCATCATATGATTTTTATAATATCATTTTTTTAACCTATTTTAACATTCATGAGCAGTAAAAACCTTAAAACAGAAGTAGAATTGTCTCACTGGATTTGGAACTTTGACTGTTAGTGAAGGTTCTTTTTTCTATTATTTTTTTACATTGCAGAATGTATATTAAAAAAACCCCACCACTATAGGCCCTAATTGTCATATGCTCAATCAGCAATGTTTAAGTGGACCCTGTGGATTTTGGTCCAAAACCAAACCAATCAGTTACAAGGTATTCTTCTTTTTTGTTAGATGTTCTCCTGCAATATTTGCATAAATGTAACCATGCTGTCTGTCTTTTAACTTTCACTCAATTAATTATGCTTCCAGCCCCCTGCTGATGGACAAAAATGAGGCTTCATCTGCAAATAGCTTCAGCAGTTTACAGCTTATTAAATGCCAAAATCTAGTTAAGACAGTTGGAGAATTCTCATGTCAGGCATTTTAACATGCCAGTTTTAACACAAAACTCTTATTAAAGAGAAAAAAGTTAGCCCACTACCCCAAGGCCAGGGGAGGGTGGGGGGGGTGGGAAATGTAATAGAATAAATGTAATGAACAGGTAAGAATTCTCTACAAATTACGTACTTAGCATATGTAGCACAGACTAAGTATGTTTTAATTGATTCCCCTAATAATGAAAAACATCGGAAAAGACTAGCAGTTGACAACAAAATGGCCCCTACAATTTCCAAACAGCTTTATTCTACAGTATCCCCTTTCATATTTTTTATAAAAGTCTGAACAAACCTTGGAATAAGCAGATTACACACTAAAGCATACTTAAAAAACAACTTTTCTATGACTCTTTTAGACAGGTTTTGCATTTTGCATCAAGCATCTGGTGCTTTCCTTTTTCAGTACGTAGTGTTCCGGTATACTTTATACCATGCTGGGTTGATTCTTGATTTAAAACAGAAATAGAAAAGCAGTATGGGATACAGGAAAACTGAAGTGTGTCATGCTCTAAAATAAATTCACTACATAGTTTCAGACTATAACCTTGACCAGATCACTTAACATGCTTGAACCTTAAGTAGTCTCTCTTTAAAAGTGGGTATAATCAAGAGCCCATTGAAGAATAAATGTTATGCCTGAACATCAGCTTCTCATCTTGAATGAATTATGAAAAGAGGGCTAACAACATTTCTCTTCCATAATGCAAGCTGCATTTAGTTGTTTCCATTTATTTTTGCTGCTAGCCTATAAATACTTCTTTAGCTGCCTGTTATTGGTGATATATATTTTTGTAAAAATTCCAGACCCAGCCAGAGAGAGACAAATGCAAACTTTAAAAATGTATTATTTCAGTGGCAGTTGTGCAGAATATAATTTCTTTTTTTTTTTTTTTGGGGGGGGGGGAGGGGGAAGAGGAGGTAAGGATAATGTCCAAGACAGAAGAAAAGTTTTCTTTCCTAAAAATTTCTAACATATTATCTGGGTTATTGTGACATATTTTGTCATGTTTGTTGTCTCAAATTATAACCTAAAGTGACTGAGCTGAACATGACATGATGATTCCTGACAGAAATGTCAGAAATTAAGATAAAGAAGTATAATTTATGTCCAGTCATATACCAATTACCAGTTCTCTTATAAAATACTTATATTTTTCATGTTTAATGTAATGGAAAAAATATACTGTATAATATTGTATCAGATTCCCATCTTATTATTATCTTTAATTTCTGAAGATTTATTTCAAAGTAGTATACACTAATGACCTCATCATGTAGAAGTATAGTGATCAGTACTAAGAGACATAATCCTCAATAAGCAGACCCAACACTCAGGCTGTTCCGTATGAAATGCCCCTCATGCATCTGCTCTCTGTAGTCTGAATTCCCACTGTATTTGTGAGAATGCATAAGCCTTCTCCTTTGCATAAATAAATGCAATTTCAAGCAGATTCTTCTCACAGTCAGAATAGAGGGCACACATGAAATATGTTCCTGTTTTGCACGGTTCTGTTGTTGCCAAACTACCCCAAAGTGTTTAAAATATCAGAAAAGAAGACAAATAGATAAAAGATAGAATCAATCTTCCATTATGATATATTTCCTTTATGATGTCTCTCAAAGTTGGTGTTTGTTTTGTTCTATGTTTTGGTTTGTTTTTTTTTTTTTTAAATTTGATTCTTTTAGGTATAGTGGTGGAAGCAAGTACTGAGGATAATTTTTAGAGATAGTAATGGCCTTACATAGACCTGTAGGAGGGTGGCTGATAACCACCTCTTCAAAACATTGTAGTAAAAGGAACAGAAATAATTGTGGGAGAAGTGGGTAAAAGAGAGACTGAGTCTAACGTGACTGGTAGAGTAGCTTCAGGCAACACAATAAAAAACTGGACTCAGGATGTAATCAAGAGTGACAGAAAAAGAGTGGGGGTGGAGGTAGTGGTACAGAAGGCTTAGGAGGAAAGATAAAGTGGTCATTTTCCTGACATCTGTGTTAACTCACAACAGGCCTATAGAGGAAAAGTGTATTTTTCCACTTTTAAATTTCAGTGGTTTAGCATCATGGTGGAGATTACGCCCTGGAGACCAAAGTCCTGTCATCCATCCATTGAGTTTTTCTATATGCATTCCACCTCTTCTCCTTTGGTATTGATGGACCACTTCTAGGCATGACATGGTAGGTTATGCTCTGCCAGTCTGTGTGCCAATTAATGCCAGTTATAGAGATATGTTTTGTGAGATGAATACTCCTGGAATCTATGAATGGTAAAAAATACCAGAGGGCAGGACTGGAAATATTAGTGGGTTTGACAAAGTGTAAAAATTAGGATTATCTTGAGTGTTTGTTAACCTATTTTAGAAATATTTTCAAGAAGAAAGTAATTTCTGATTAATTTTCTTTGGGTTTTGAGCAAAATTTCAATCAGAATAATGTGAATAAAAGTTGTGAATAAAAGTCATTGAGGTCCATGGAGAGAAATGAATATTGAAGTACTAAAAATACTTTTCTGTGGCCAGATATTTTGCCCAGTAGTAATTTCTGTCAGATGAAGTGCAGTAGATTTATTTACAAATGAAATTTAATATGATTGAGGTAATGTTCAAGTTGGGAAAGTAGGAGGGACAATATAAAATATAATAAAGGGATTTTTTACAAAAAAAGTTCTGAAAGAAAACTGGGAGCACATTGCAATTTCTATTTTATATCATCAAACTTCATGTACAAGATTATGTGATGCAGGTACAAGCCTTGTCTCAAACTGACAGAGATTTTTCTTTACCCTATTCTATCTAATTATGCCAGTATATGACATACCATATTTTGTAGCTTAAATGATCATTTCATTTCTCCTCCTCATTCCTGTTTGGATTTATGAGGGAATTTCTGTGTATTTTTCTGGCAATCCAAGTTCATATGAATTCTCTACTTCCCCCAGAATATTTTTATTTCCTTCACATTAGGAGTCAGATATTACAAGTATTTCAGTAGGTGTGTTCGATGTTTTTTTTCATAATTTGTTTCTGCAGAACAAAATATGAACAATTCATTTCAGCTTTGATAATTTTTCTTTGCTGTAGTCAAAAATTTATCTTACACATATCACTAGAAGAAATCAGATAAAGTGAATTTTGTACTTAATTGGAGAGAAAGAAAATAGAGCTTAGTCCATAATGCGGTTTTTTTTTAGTATTTTTTTGCTATTTGAGGATCCCGTAAGCTCTAGAATACAGAAACTGTGTGCCATTAGAAATCTATTCATCTAAAAGATAATTTTCTCCCTTGTATTTCAGTTAGGTACAGTACTGTAGAATTATGTAAACCAGGAAAATGTTTCCACCTGTAGCATGAATGTTACCAACTTGATTGTTATAACAGAAACAGCAATGTTAAAACATATTAGAAGAACAACACATGCTGTATTGCTATTAAGTTCCCCAAATGCTCTTTATTTAGTGCTGTGACTATAATATATTCAAAGCAGAAATATATGCTTCATTACTTGTAGAGGTGTTGGTGCTTGCTGCTTTATAGCCAGGAAGAAATAATAGATCATAAAGAACACGAATGTGTGAAGGAATGAAAAGCAATAACTAAATATATATGTTTATACACAAATGCAAACCACAATAAGGATACATATACACCTGTTTTAAACGTATACATGTACACCATTTATGTAGAAAGCCTTCAGAATGCGGATATGATTATTCTTAAATGTCCAGGTTTTGTGAAAATGTTGAACATGCTAAGGATATAAGATGTAAACACATGTTGATTTTATATTTTGAGCAGCAGAACTGATTAACTACTCTGTGAATATAGTCTGGGGTGGACAATAAAGAACTGAAACTGTTCAGACATTTATTATGCAATATGCTTTCAGAAAGGGCAGCTTTCATTTATAAATCATTATAAACTCACTAGCTAACTGTAGTTAGGATAAAATATTTTGATTCTGCCTTTCTTAGTGCTGAAGTGGTAAGAACATATATTCTTAGTGAACGACAGCATTTTCAGCAGCTTACTCTGTTAGCACACAGAATCGCTAACTGAATCCTGTAAAAATCTGGGCAGCCAGCATTATTCCTTGTACTCCAACCCCAATGATTATCGTTTTTCCTTGATGTTTATAACTAATGGAGGACTTCCCAGGAAGAGGCCCCTCTTGCAAAAGAATGTGCAAATACCAATACATTGTTGGTCCCACTCTGAGGAGCATGCAGTGAGTGATAACTGAACAAAAAAAGGAGGGAAGGGGAGGCAGAGGGGAAGGACAGGGGAAGGGGAAAGAGAAGGAAGAGAAAAGGGGAAAGGGAAAAAGGAAAAGAAAGGGGGAAAGGGAAACAGAGGCAAAACTAAAGATGAAGGCAAAGGTGAAGACAAAGGAAGAGAAAGAAGGATCATAGAAAGGTGTTGGTAGAATTCTTGGAACAGAAGGCATGAAGGCCAAGTAAGGAGAAATATGAACAAATTATGAAGAGTGGGAAAACTTTTTAGCAAAGAGGTAATTAGAAAAAGGTGTAGGTCAAAATGCTGAAATACTCTGAAGCAAGGATTCCTCTACCTGAGCTTTAGAAGTGTAGAGTGTAGTGAAGTAGGCACATCTTATGTGTGATTCACCTGATCTGTGTTACATTAGGTTCCTTGATAAGAATTTATGCAAGAATGTACTTGTTGCCATATCAGTTGACCTTCTGAATCAATAGCTTTTCTGAAAACCAGATATTTTTCAGCTTTACCACATAAACAGCTTTTTAAATTCAGACCTGGAGTGAGGGTCTCACAGTGGAGACCTGGACTGAGGCTCTCACAATGCTCTTCACATATATTTACCCTAAATTTCTTCAGAAATGAGTTCACAGATTTAATGCTTTTAGTCATTTGCAAATAAACCTGCAGGAAAATACAGTTCATGCTTCTGCATGTCTAGAATGCCTTCATCGAATGGTCCTGTATTAAGAGTTGTGAATTTGTAATACCCATCTCCTTTCTCAGAAAATCAACAAGTCCAAAAATACACCATTTTAACTCAAACTAACTCCTTCCCACTCTGCTACTGTTATTGTATCATGAGCAATATATCAGAACCTCCTGACTTCGGACATTAGGTTATGCTTGAGATTTTTTTACAGACTCAAATCCTCTTTAGATTTTTCTATCAACCACCAGTTTTGACCACTTCAAAATCTCTAGTATCTAATTCCTCAGAAATAGATTTTGTTAGTGAATTTTGTACTTATTCTGATGAAATGGGACTGCTCAAACACATATTCTGAAGCCAGGTATTTTAAGAGTCGTATTTTTATTCCCTCTTGTCTATAGTATCACTTCCAACCATCTAAAAATTAGAGGCATATGATTCATATTATTCAACTTCTCTAAAGTAATTTATTAGCATAAACTAGTGTCTTTGGAAACTCAGTGGAATCTGCAGCTGGCAATTCAGAACATCCTGAAAGAAATGTCTAAAATACACGATTTCCCCCTCTGGTGACACTCAGTTCTTTTCATTGTTGTTTAAGAGTCAAACTTAAACCATAGGAGTTTAAGTATGACTTATACGAGGGACTCGATTTTTAGAAGTGAATCCCATCCCTAACTCTAGCTACAAATATTGCTGTTCCAATTTTGTGTAATTTAAACTCATTTTGCAAAGATAAAGAGTCAGATGAGCAAGGCAGCAGAGCAAGGCTCAAAGCAAAGCTGAAGGAATTACAATTTGGTTTCAGGTTAACATTAATGCTTTTTTCTGCCTTTATTCTTTCCAAACAGTCTCTTCTATTTCTCTGATCTTCTTATTTGCTTGTTAGATACTAAGATGGCTTCAGTGGTGTATGACAATTGCAGCTGTAAAAAAGCCTAGTGAAGCATATGTGAATACAAGTAGTCATCTCAGTGACACTAATAACAAAATATAATGCTAGTGAAGCCAAAAATGTACTACACAATTTTATAATACACTTTGATTTTACATATGTGAATTAAGGACAGTGTGTATAATGAATGTACTGAACACTTTACATTTAAAATTTATCTTTTTTTTTTTTTGTACACAAAATGTTTCAGCTGCTGAAATCTGAAGTAGAGCTTGGTTCTCAGTGTTCTACTGAATTTTCAGTGAAATATTTCAACATAACACTAAAGGAAGAATGGTACTAGAATAAAAACCGATGTTTTTTTTTATTATTTGACTTTATTTCAGAGCCTCTATGTGACACCTGTGACTAATTACACAGAGTATTGACATTTATTTTCTCTTTCAGAAGTAAAATTATTTGCATATTATTTTTATTCAATGTTTTATGATAGTGATTTCAATATAGAAAAATGGATCAAGAGGAAGGCCTGAAAAAGGAATGTTCCTGAGTAGTTCAAGTGGTGATAACTCACAGAGCACTATCTGTGTTCAGTGACTGTTTTTGTAATTACTATGACTGGTTCCAGTGTTTATGGAAAAGTGAATGTTTTGCACTTTTTCTAGAACATGCCACTAGGGAAAAGTCCTCTAGGTTTGATCAAACATGTTTTAGCGACATGCACAAGTACTTTCCATGTTACGAATCAGCATCAGGATCCTCTAAAACAGAAACTACTTTATATGATAGTTCTTTTTAGGTAGTTACACAACTAATTGAAATGTTAAACTTGAGCAGGCTCACTGAACTGAATAATAACTAAAATTAGTGAAAGCATGCCTAGGGCAAAGTGTAGCTTCTTACATCTCTTTCAACTTTCAGTTTGGCTTTTTCTTTTGAAAGTATGAGAACAACAAAATCACATTTGCAAGACTGTAAAATACAGACTTGTGAGACTGCTTTTCCACAGTGATGTTATTCCTTTTCAACACCGCCTCCTGGTATTTATCATTGCTGGTTACTGAGAAGTTATCTGGGAATCTATAGCTGTTCTGTTTTATTTATGTAGAAAATCTCCCACTTTAAAACATACACATCTACGCCCAGAAAAGGAACTGTTGTGATAATAGCTTATAATGCACATAGGTTAAGAAAAACAGAAAAAAGCATATGTTGTAAGTAATTATCAGTAGCAAGTATTTACTCTCAACTGCAGCTCTAAATACACTGATTTTATGTCTATGTATTAAGAGCCAGTATAGATAGCTGAAGATCTGGGGGGAAAGTGAAGAAATGCAAACAAGAAAATGTTATAACTACTAAATTCAAAGGAAAACAGTCTACTAGAATTTACAGCTGAACCTAAACCAGTGCCTAAGAAAGGATTAAAATGCAGTTGGATTTCAGCATCCAGTGTATGTGGGTATAGATATTTCAGTAAAACTGAAATCCAAAGATTAACCTAGTCTCTACTTCATAATTTTTTATTTTTATCTAGTGACTTTCAAATGCAGAATATATACAGTGGCAGTGGTGGTTTTTAATCTCAGACTTCCAGTCATGATTAGTTGGAGAAAGCCTAGAAAACTGACCTTCACTAGGAATATTGTTGAGTTTGAGACATAGAGTCATAGAATAGTTTGGGTTGGAAGGAACCTTTAAAGGTTATCTAGTCCTGCAATGAACAGGGACATCTTCAATGAGATCAGGTTGCTCAAAGCCCCATTCAACTTGACCTTGAATGTTTCTGGGGATGGGACATCTACCACAGTAGTTTACAAAGTGACTTTGGGAGACACTGAGTGGACTACTAAGTATGGTCAAAATAAATGAATCCAACAATATTGAAGGGAAATAAATAGATCAGGGAAAACTACCTAATTTTCTGTATAGGCTGTGTGGCAAAATAAGAAGTTTAAACTATACACCTCCATGAAAAAATATCTGAAGGCGAAGAATCTGATTAAATCTAGTCTTCAAAATCTCATGCTATAGCTCAAAATGAAACCAAGTGTTTGAAGTCAGACAATGCATCTTGTTGCACGTGCATTCAAGTCACATTGAATAATCCCTTTACCTGATATTGCTGGAGGGCTTCGTTTTATCTACAGTAGCAAAGGAAAGGAAGAAGGAAAACCTAGTTATTTCTAAATATTCGAATAAACTTTACTAACAGTTTTAAAGAAAGGTTATGTAATTAGTTAATCATTAAAAAAAAAATTAGAGAAATCTGGTTTTTCCAATTACTTTAGTGAACCATGAGATCAAAACAAGCAGTAGATGCTGCTGACTTTCTACATCATTCTGAATTGATCCTTTATTAATTGTTACAACCGTACTCCAGTATGGATAAACCTGTGGTGGAAGGCATCATGGTTGTGCATATGTGGGAATCACTTGAAAAAATCATAGATACTTCTTATGCAAAACAGAAAGCAGACATATTTTCACAAGATTTTATCTGTGTGATCAAATAAATGTTGTTTGCCCAAGTATGAAAATTCCTTAAGCTTCAATGCTCCAGAAGCTTGTTTCACTCTCCAGTTTAATCTTGTGTTCAGAGCAACATCAAAAGTTTTTATTCTGGGAGATTTTAAAGTTTTATTTTTCTAACCATTTGTTTGGCTATTGGTTAAGAAAAGTTAAATGTAAAATTACTATATTTTAATTAGTAAAATGTAATATCTCTGTACTGGAGATGCAGGATGCCCTTATTCTACTTACTTTCATCAAAAATTGTAGTTATTCAAGAACACATAATTAGCTTGTTTTAATCTTATCATTTTCAGAGGCATACTACAGTAATTGGCTTTCTTTCCTCTCCTTTTTAGTTAGAAGATTGCTAAAGGATCAATGGAGAATACATTTTTCTATTCTGCAGCATCAATTACGGTGACCCTGGGTGTAAATTTATTGATTTTTCGTATTAGAAGATTATCACCAGTTATTCACAGCATGGTGTTTATTAATTAGTAAGGAAAATAAAGATTAATTTGTGAAAAATCTTCCTTTTAAGTTCTCTACCTAGCGCATTCATAGCTATATGAGATCTCCTAATTGTATTCTGTCTTCATGAACTACCACGTAGTATTTCATTCCCTATTCTGTTTGTTTTTATCTGTCATTCTGAAAAAAAGTTACAGAATTATGTCAGCTACAGTTCTGAGGTATAAAAATTGTCCATTTGGGCTATTGACCTACAGAAGATGTACAAATCTCCTGCACTTTATGCTCATGTTGGCTGCTTTATTCTGAGAGGAAATTAATTGGATGGAATGGAATGCTAAAACCAAAAGCATCCAAAAAAAAAAAAAGAAAAAAGAGGAAAAAAAAGAAAAGGAGAACATAAGAGTAGGAAACAGGCACTTATTATCTCCTAGACACAGCTCAACCTTCCTGTGATCTCTGCAGAAGGCATGCCAGGTAGATAGAATGAAACCAGATTTTTGCTTAAGTCTTACTAATCAGAATTATACAGGGATCAGGAAAAGGAGAGGAAAAATGAGTAGATTATTCTTTTTTTTTCCATTGGTCTTTTCCAATGAATTTGATTCCTCCTCAGTATTTTTTTTAATAACAAAGGAGTTATCCCAGCTAAGACCTGTATTCTGCCTCTGGATGGGGAATCTTGGCACCCCAGTCCATGATTCATTAGTAAGTGGGTGAATGGAAGTAGACGAAATATTTAAAAGAACATACAATAATTTTTTTCCTTGTGTAACACATGACTAATAACACATTTAAGATGTGTGAATAGCATTTGAATTAAAATTTAATACCTCATTTGTAGAGCCCTGTTAAGTTAAAACAATTTTATTTATCAAGACAAAATGCTCTGAGAGTACTTATCAATTTATAGCAATTACAACAAAGAAATTATTTCTGGGTTCAAGAAGAGAGCACAAAAAATCTAATAATTGGTCAGGCACTGTGTTTCAATATTCATCTATGGGAAGAACTATAATTTGTAAAAGAAGATATTAATAATATTTTGAATAGGATACACATAAAATATAAATATCCAAGAATTTATCAATAATTTTTTGGTTTGGGTTTTTTTATTGAGGGGGAAAATTCTCTAACTATTGATATAAATATTCTTTATCTAGATCTTTTTACAATGTGAATTCTAATAATAATAATGTGAAGAAATCATTTCAGTTTCAACAATTCAGCCTTTCCAGCAAAGATACAAAATCTTTCTGCAGTTTTGCTTGAATAAAAGTCTAGCACAAAGGACATATAAGTATAAACAATATTTAATATAGAACAGTAGATCACTATTCAGTTGAATAATTGTATGTGAAAACCAGTAAAAGACAGTTTGCAATGATACTAAATTCAGTCTTGAAGTAGAAACATAGAATCTTACATTTAGCAGCAACAGGGGACATTGCTGTAATAAATTTTTATTCCTTTTATCAAGTACTAAGATGGTAATTCAGTCCTGAGGTGTCAGCAGAACCTTCTGGTGGAATCAAATTCTATATGTTATTGGACATGTTAACATTAAGGTTACCATTGTCTATGTATTTTCCACATTGTATTTTGCTTGGTGTACTAATCAGAATGAGGTGTTTGTGCAGAGCTCTGAGGGTCAAAGTTAGCCATATTCTATTACATACATCATTACCAACATTATTGATTCTTGAAGTGGATTTTTTTTTCTTTTCATCTAAATACATTATTATTATTGATGATTATGTGAAAAGCAAAAGGTAGATGTTGATTTCTGACTTGCTTTATTCATGCAATATAGTCAGTAGAGTTAACATTAAAATCTCCATTAACCTCAGCAGTATTAATATTGATGGTTTCATAGAATAAAATGATAGATGTTGACTCACCAAGTACAAGTTTGTTTTTATAAAACACACATGGAAATGTTATTGTATTATAGTCTTCATAACTTATCATAGAATCATTTAAGGTTGGAAAAGACCCTCAAGATCATCCAATCCAACCTTTGATCAAACATTACCATGACAACTAAACCATAGCACTGAGTGACATGTCCACTCATTTCTTGAACACTTCCAGGAATGGTGACTCCACCACCTCCCTGGGCAGCCCATTCCAATGCTTAACCACCTTTTTGGTGAAAAAATTCTTTCTGATGTCTAACCTGAACCTTCCCTGGCACAGCTGAAGACTATTTCATCTTGTTCTATTGGTAGTTTCCTGGGAGAAGAGACCAACCCCTGCTTCACTACAACCTCCTTTCAGGTAGTTGTAGAGAATGGTAAGGTCTTCACTGAGCTTCCTCTTCTCCAGGTTAAACACCCCCAGGTCCCTCAGCCACTCCTCATGTGACTTTACATCAGCTCTGTTGCCCTTCTCTGGACTTGCTCCAGCACCTCAATGTCTTTGTTACAGTGAGGGGCCCATACTCAAGGTGTGGCTTCACCAGTGCCAAGTACAGGGGGAAAATCCCTGCCCTAGTCCTGCTGGCCACACTATTTCTGATACAAACCAGGATGTCGTTGGCCTTCCTGGCCACCTGGGCACACTGATGGCTCATGTTCTGCCAGCTGTTGACCAGCACCCCCAGGTCCTTTTCCACCAGACAGCTGTCCAGCCACTCATCCCCACTCAGCCACTGTAGTGCTGCATGGGATTGTTATGACCCAAGGGCAGTACCCAGCACTTTGTTGAATCATGCTGTTGGTCTTGGCCCATTGATCCAGCCTATACAGATCCCTCTACAGAGCCTTCCTACCCTCCAGCAGATTGACACTCCAGCCCAGGTTGGTTATCTGTGAACTTACTGAGGGAGAGATCCCCTCTTCCAGATCATTGATAAAGGTATAAAACTGGACCAGCCCCAATACTGAGACCACAACTTGGGAATACACATTAGTGACTGGTCACCAACTGGATGTAACTCCATTCACTACCACTCTCTGGGCCCAGCCATACAGACAGTGACCATAGAGTAATTTCCTCAAATGGAAGGGATAGTCAAACACTGGAACAATACAATTAAAAGAGTGAAATATCTTTTTTCAGAGGAATAGGCTAAAAAAATATCAGTGTACAGGTATTCTTGCTTCAGTTAAGAAAGATGAATTTGATGACTTTATAAATCTTGGGGACCATTCCAATTCTACATCACTAGGAACTGACATATGCTTTACAGAAATCAGTTTCTAAATCCTCATTAATTCAGTAGCGCTAATGAAGCTTTTAATCCACTTCCCTGTCTCCATTTAGAAATAGCCTAGATTTTTAAACTTCTTACTCTTAGTCGAGAACATAAGAAAATCAAAATGAATTGTAAATTGTTCTTGGGCAGTACTCAATGTGGAACTGTTACACCAAGATGAACAAATGGCATATTTTACAAATCTATTTATTAGGAATAAAGATCTACAAATAGTATTTTCTAAGTGGTAGATGAAAAACATAGCATAATTGGTAACCAGAATCTCACTGTAATATTTGTGTGTTTAAAATTTGTAGTATAAGAAATACTTTATTTCAAGTAAGCATAAAAAGGTCCTCTGTAAATGTACAAGTCCTCTGTAGAATCTTCTCACTGACATGGAAGTCTGATGTCCAAACCGGATCTTCAAAATTGCTTCAGACTGGCTTCAAAGACAAAAAGAATGGAAGGAAAGGATTTTTGTTTGTTGTTGTTTTTTTTTTTTCCTAATCAGGAAGACTTATACACTTACTCTTATATAAAAGCAAAACATCACTAATATTAAGAGGATATCCCCTAAAAATAAATATGAAAATTTGTCTTCTTCCAGTACAAAGATCAGTATTGCAATATCTCAATATTTAATGGAATATACTGTGGTAGGCAAAACACTTTTATTCAGGATAAACAATTTTGTAGTAGTTTGGTAACTTTTCCAAACATAAGAGGCTTCTAGAATTCTTAGACACCAAGTGTCTAAGAATACATGCAGATATTGAATATTGCTCTTCTTTCTTTATAAATGACATGACAATCACTTTGGAAAGCAGGAAAATTGGAAAACAGAAGGAGATATGAGAAAAGATGCCTCACTTGATCACTGTCTTTTGGAATATAGATGTAATATTTTATTGTTTCATGTGCAGTAAGTGATTGCAATTAATGTTTTCCTAAAGATGACTGCAGTGTAGATTACACTTACAATTATACAGAACTTCTCAACAGCTTCATCTAGCTCTAAATTGGGAAGCTCATAAAATCAATGACCATAAACTAAAAATACAGATAGTCTGCAAAAAGAGGTAATAAAATTACACAAAAAAACTCTATAAAATTGGGTGGTCTTGAAGAAAGTATTCTTGTAAAAAAATCGGTAGAAATATTGAAATATTTTATACTCTTTTCCATCTAAAAATTACATTATTTTAAGTCAAATTCCACTGAATTTAGGAAGTTTAGGCATACTACGAGGCAAAAGGAAAGACAAGTAAATCCACGATGAATCATTTTGTGGACGGAGATATTTAATACATATAATTATTGTGGTTTTCAGCTACTAAGCCTCCATCTTAGGATGGAAGATTACTACAGACCTAATTAAAAAAAATATTAGAGGTACATAGGCTCTTAACTCATTGTCAGTAAGGGACTTAAATACCTGTGAGAATCTGGACTGAAGTGGTAAGTTCCTATCAGATCTGGAAAAAAAAAAACACCTCAGAAACTTAATTGTTTTGATATTATTTACATTGGTTTATGTTTAGGAAGAACTAATGTGTTCTTCATCTGATAGCACATGCCCCTTTTTAAATAAATTTTCCCTGAGGTGCCACCATCTAGACCAGCCTCCAGCTTCAAGTAGGATTATCACCAACACTTCATCATCCTGCTGGCTGGCTCAAAGGGTGGAGATGCCACAAGTGCTGTAGGTAATGTCTGCACAAAGTTCATTGAGAAACTATTTTCCCAGACAATCGGTCCTTTGGCTAAAATTCCCAGTCTAACTGCACAGGGGGGGTAGTTTGTCCCTGAGATCCCAACATATTTTCTTTTGAAACCAATTAACTCTCTTTGCTGTCTTTCTCCTCTGTCCCAGCAGCTTCCTGAAGGATTTGAAGTCTGTTCTTATTAAGTCCAGAGATGTACCCCCGTGCTTATCTTTCCAGCTTTCCTTTAAGGAAGAGAGATCAACTAACAGCCCTAGTTGCTGTCTCTGAGAGTATCTGTGACATCTCTGTAAGTAGTGGTTCAGAAGGACCATTTTCCCTGTTTGGCCCCCCTAGTAATTGAGAAGTTTGGGAAGTTGTCACCCACATGGCCTAGAGACTTCCAGGACCACTGACATGAGTGTGTGCTGCTCTCTGAGAGTTAGCACAGGTCACGCAGAGTTCAGAACAGCTGCTTTAGACTTTTGGCTGATGTGGTTTAGAACGTAAGAGAATTTAACAGTAAGGATGTCAGCCACTTTAATCAAGTGTCCTTGTAGCCAAAAAAATGAATGCTTCTGGGCAGTTATTTATTAGAGCAGACTACTAAGCTATTGTGGGTTTAGAGCAAATCATGCTGATTTTTGAACAAAAATAATGCCATTCAAAAGTTTAAAAATGTCTAAATTTTCTTTCTCTTCTGAAAAGCTGTCTAATGAAGGATTGATACATATAGTGTCTCTAAGTGGCACTTAGACAAGAGAAGTATTTTCAGCTAAACTGAGTTCCTAGAAACACAATTCAATATAAAAATAGGTACTATTTTTACTGGTGTCATCAAATTTTGTAAAATGATAATGACCAATGTTTTCACTATCAAGCTTAGTGATAATTTTACAGATTGTAGTATAAATCTAGGAAATGCATTGGATTTGTATTTTTATTTTTATAAAATGTTATAATTTAATTAACTGAAAAAAAAGTCTATCAAGACAATGTTAATGCCTAACTCTTTTGACAAAAATATTCAAGGGTGACTCCTTTGAGTTATTATCCCTGGACTGTTGCCAAAGTCAGTTCCAGTTTGGATTATATACTGTACATGTGCCTGTAATTCAGTATAGACTTGTGAGGGGGTTGCTCTAACATGCACATTAGCCTACACAGAAAAGGGTGATTGCTCTTGAATCAGTGATCTTCACTCTCAGCATTCATTTATGCATTGCTAAGTTATGCTCCTAACAGGATACATATTGTGATCAAGAAGTTGTTGTGTTTTCCAGTAGTTATTGAATAATATTGATTAAATGAAAAAAATGAAATTAAAATTAAATTTAATTTAAAAAAGTATTTTAGATGTACTGTCTGCACAGATATTTGGAAAACTGGGAGCAAAGTAAGAAGGGCTAGGGAAGGTGAAATACTGAAAGCTTTTTTTCATACTTCACATTCAGGATCAAGGACTTTATATGACTGATTTCCAATGTTGGAACAAAGGTTTGCTTACCACTTGGTTTTTCCTGCTCACATTCAAACCCAAGCAGGGATGGAAGAAATAGAGTAACAGGTAGTACCTTTTCTAAAGTTCATACTTAAGCATTAGCTTACAGAAACATTTTCTTTCTCTGGAAACATCCTCTGTAGCAACTGCAGCCTATGCAAGGTAAATCTGATAATCCTATTTTTGGACCCCAATGGATGGGGGTTGCCAGTTGGGCTGCAAGTTATGTACTCTCTAAGGGTTCAAAATCACTAAGATGCAAAGAGTTCTGTCCAATCCTAAAAAAGTTACCCTGAATAAGCCTACACTCTGGCATATATGACATTATTTTCTGTTTAATTTAACTCCATCTGAATGAAGTTTTGGCATGGAAAAAGTTAACTATGCTACCTATGCCAGGGTAGCTCTTCATGTGAAGGCCACATTAAGACATGAAGAGAAGTGTACTGGACTTTAAAAAGTAAGCTATGATTTAGAAGAAATTAGATGGTATGAAATACCATCATGGGTGTCGCATTGCAAAGATCATTCTTTGCTCTTTGGAAATTATTGAAATGTGGTCTGGGATTTACACTGATAATATTCCTGTTTAGTTTATCCTTTAAAAATTAACTTTGTTGTTTAAGAAGATTGGGAGTGAGATGATCCATACATTCACAGTTTTTAATAATACTTTTAAAATAAAAAGTAAATGAGTTTAGGTGAGTCATTCATAGCTTAGTTTCCTTTTCACATTTTGTTAATAAAAGCATTGCCAATAACAGAACGGAAATTGTGATTTTAGAGCAGAAATTGCTCTGTGCAAAATGATAACTCCCTGCTCTTTTTCTTTCAACGAAAGTAATGCCCTCAGCTGCATGGGTGCTGACATTCCCAGAAAAATGGTTAAAATGGATCGCTTTGCTTTATAGGAAGTGAAGAATCTTTCCTTATTTTCCTGCCAAAAGAATAACTTGCAAAAGTCTTCATTTTTGCCATCCTCTGGGTCTATTCAGATCTTGTATAAATGGAAAAATAAGAGTTAATATAATGAATAAACTGAAGGTAATCACTGAATTAATGAGGTAGTTGCAAATTAATTAGCTCAATAGAGTTAGACCACTTAAACCAGGTCTGAATTTAGCCTACTTTGTTTAAATAAATCTTAGAAATAAATTGCATCCAAAAGAAACAAACCAAATAACTCTAATAAATAAGTAAATTAACTAAAGAACTTTGATGATAATAGATATCTGTGGTAAGGACAACATGTTACCTTAATGACTATCTTCTTGGCATCAATTTTTAGGGGCTTGGGTTTTTTCAATTGACCTAATTTATTTTCAGTCTCTGTACTTTACATACTATCATTTCCAGAATGAATCTGCTTGAATTTATCCAGGATGTTTCTGAATTTATTTAAAGTGTATATTTGAAAGACAGGAGAGTAAAACTTTGTCTTTTACCCACTCAAAGTGTTTCTTTGACTTTTAAGAAACCAAAACAAATGTTTAAAGTGGGATATATACACTCCCTCAGAGAGAAATAACATAAAAAAGGACTGCAGAACCTGAGGCACAAAGGAGAAAAACAATTTATGAATACATGCAAGAGCTTTTCCTTCTTCGAGTAAATTTCATAATATTTAAATGCGCCTTTCAGCGTTAGCAGTAGACTAATTCCATTATCATAATTTATTAACCAGATCTTTTGTTCTACGTAGTAATACACTGTGTTTCCATGCTGTGTATTTTTTATCCTGTGACCTAATTTGCGTAAAAGGAAACTCTTATAACTCCCCTGTTGTAATGAATAAAATGTTAATGAAGAACTACAGAGAAATCCCCTTTGCATTAGTTCCTTATTCCCAGGAACATCATCATAAATTTGTTTGCCTGGTTCTGACAATGGTAGTGATGTTCAAGCTGTGGAGAAGCAATAGTTACACTAAATGGTTCTGATGGAAAAGTTAAAGATATTCAAGGCATTGTCATCAGGGATGGACTATTGGAATTTATCTTTTGGAAGAAGAACCTGATGGATTTGGCCACAATCCAGTTGGATTTTTTAAAAAACATTTGTTATCTGCATTGATAACTGCATTATGAGACGCCTT
This sequence comes from Pseudopipra pipra, assembly GCF_036250125.1. Classification (NCBI taxonomy): domain Eukaryota; kingdom Metazoa; phylum Chordata; class Aves; order Passeriformes; family Pipridae; genus Pseudopipra; species Pseudopipra pipra. The sequence goes on along the minus strand of NC_087550.1, from coordinate 66,402,754 downwards.
TTCAGAAAATGTAAATTAAAAAAAGAGTTGTGAAGAAAGGTTTTTTTCTTCAGTGCATGGAAAATTGTAGATTAGTGCACTTCTCTGCTGTGTATTGGTTATTTTATTGAACAATTACTGGCAATGACAGAATGCTAGAAGTATTAAAGTATATTAAAGTATATGATTTATATTAAAGAATATAAATCATTTTGTGTTTACAGTGATTATAGATCACTTGTTAGTAACTACAATATTTATTTCATTAGAAATTGCCAGGTTCTGTTACTCTTTACAGACTAGATGGAATGTTAAATCATATAGGATGATAATATTAATAATTCTATTGCACTTAAATAATTCAACTTTTATTAAGAAACAAAATATACATTAGCTATAAATTGTATTCTAACTACTCTATCAATATTAGTACAGAAATTTGAAAGTGCATATGTTCATTATAAATTGTACTAGTTTATGGCCTTACTGTCTGACACTTCTGGATTTGCTTCAGACAGTTCTTTGGAACTGAGGCAAACTCCGGTCCTGAGGCACTCATATCTCTAAATGTCAGAGAATTTGTCATTTACCCTTCCCCGTAGATTAACAAACTAATTTTAGCACAAAAAGGTTCTTTCTTTAAAAAGGTCTGACTTGCGGGTCATGTCATTTGGATTGCTGATGTAATCATAAGAATACATGTGCAATTGTCTTAACACATTCTAAGGTTTTTATTTTTAAATAAATATTCCTTAAGTTTTTCTAAGATAGAGAATTACAGCCATTAAGATTATCAGTTCAGATAGATATAAAAGCTTCTATGAGAAAAACTGTGTACAAACCTCTATCAGTTTTTGTATGGTAGTATTTCATGTTCCTGGTCTTTGTGTTACATGAGAAGTAGTTCAAATGTAATAAGCACAATAAGTGACAAAATGGATCAGCTTGCAGGCAGCTGTTTGCCTGCTTCTGTTCTTCGCAGTACAGCATGACTTCAGTGGGTCATGGGTTTGCTTACTCAGCACAAGTGACTGGTCCTGTTCTTCTAAAATAGCTGTGTTGACACTCTTTTCAGGAAAATGGTAGGGGAATTTCAGCTTTTACACTGTATAACCTTTTGTTCATGAATTTCTTTTCATAATGACAGTCAAACAGTAAGTACACAAGACATCATACTTCTAAAATACAAATATATTCGAAATTTAAAATAAATTAAATATTAAAATAAACTAAATATTAAAACAAACATATTATTTTCATGCTGTCATGAACTTTAACTGCATATACTTATAGAATCAAATTATATTCCAAGCTTTCTCCAACTTCTCTGCCAATTTCTTTCCTCAGATTGGAATCATAATAAGTATAAAACATAGGTGGGTCGTGGTTTAACCCCAGCTGGGAACTAAGTACTATGCAGATGTTTACTCACTCCCTTCCCCCCTGGTGAGGAGAGTTGGAAAGAAAAGGTAAATCTGGTGGGTTGAGATAAGGGTTTAATTTTGTAATAGAAACAAAAAATTATAATAAAAATAACAACAGTAATAGTAATGATAAGGAGAGGAAGAGAGCATAGCAAAGCCCAACATAAACAAGTGATAGACAATACCACTGCTCACCATCCACTGATCAAAATCCAGCCTATCTGCAAAGAGCAATCAGAGCCTCTCAGCCAGTTTATAAACTCTCCCCAGTTTTTATACTGGGCATGATATCCTATGATATGAAATATCTCTGGCCAGTTCAGGTCAGCTGTCTTGGCCATGCTCTCTCACAACTTCCCTTGCACCTCCTCACTTGCACAGCATGAGACACTGAAAAGTCCTTAAATTAGGGTTAAGCACTACTGAGCTACAACCAAGATATAGGTGTGTTATCAACATTATTCTCTTGCTAAATCCAAAAAAACACTGCACTATAATAGCTCCTAAGAAGAATAGAAACTCTGTCTCAGACGAATCCAGGACAAGGTGTTGTATGAAAATGTGTAAAAAAGAATTCTCTTCATCTGCCTGTGAAATCCAAACACTTTTGTTGATTCAGTATCTGTTAAAAACCTGTATTGGATCAAGATCATCACACCATCAGAGAAGAAGAGATATCACGACAGTGATATATATCTAAACTCTGCTTGTCCAGTCAGACCACCCCTCCCATAGCTACTTAGATATCCCCTTAATAAGAGTGCTTATATTGTTGGGTCTGATATGTTAGAAAAATAATTCAGAATCTTAGCTAGTGATTTACACTGAGGTCAGCAAAAGTTGTAGAAAGCTGAAATGCAAAAATGAAATGAAGTTTCATTTCAGCAAAAATTCCAGTCCTGAGGCCTTAACTAACCTTTTTTTTTTTTTTCACCTGAAAGACCACAGCACTTTGAAAAGCACTTCAGAAATCTTCTGGGCTTCCTCTTGTGCTTCAGTTTATTCTCTGTTGATTTTGAGAGCTCAACGACTTGAGCTCAGCCCTGGTTTCTTCCTGCTGGGTCATAGACTGGAGTTTGGCTTCCACAAAGGGGAGCAGCAATTTCTACTTACTTTATGATTTAGAATAACAGAGGGAAGTCCACCTTTTACCAGTAATTTTGTATGGGAACATTCACTTGGAACTGGGGTGTTATAGGACCTATTCACTTCCTTGTTTGGGAGGGTTCCAACCCTTACCTTGTGCCTCCTTGGAGACTGTCCTTTGTCTAGCCTTCACTAGAATAGCTGACAGGTTCCCCATGAAGGCCATGTGAAAGATTAGTTTTTAACTAAATATAAGGGGTAAAGCAATCTGAGGGGGAGGAAGGGTAGAGTTTGTGTTGTGATCCAGTTTGCAAAATCTGCCACACAGCAGAAACTGGTAGTTTATGGTGTTTAAGTACATGCAGATTATATCTTCTGGATTTTTTTTTTTTTTTTTTTTTTTACTGTCCATATTAATACAGGCTTGTTTAAGAGAGAGCAGAGAATTTTGCTGGGATCAGTTGTGCAAGAGGAAGTTCAGATTGCACATAAAGAAAAGGTTCTTGACTGAGAGGGTGGTTGGCCACTAGAAGAGCCCCCACAGGGAAGTGTTCATGGCATAAAGCCTGTCAGAGTTCGCAGAGTGTCTGAATGATGCTCTTAGTCATATGGTTTATTTTTACATAGTAATGTGAGGATCAGGGAGTTGCACTCGATTCTTCCAACTCAAGATATTCTATGATGTAGCTGAAAAAGTAATAATTAATAGAATTTGAATTGGGTTAATATTATTGCTATGAAATTACTGATGTGTTGCCTAAAAGACCAAGGGAAAAAAACTCCAGGCCCAAATAGGTAGGAGATAAGAAAGCAGAAAGCTTTTATGAGCCTCTATGCTTTGGGAATACAAAACTGTCTCATGCGCCTTTGACCCAGGTGCTATGATTTTATAATGATGTCCATCCAATCCCCGGTTCTCCCCCATTCTGCCCCTCGGTACACCCCATTGAGAATTGAGTCTGGGGGAGTTTGGGACCCCTCTTTCATCCTTTTCCTCTTCATCACAACACATACAGTCCTTGGAGGCCCTCCAAAGTCCTGGGTTTGAAGGCTGTTGTCCATGTTTACATTCCTGGGGCAGGTGTTTAGGTGCTTTCTGCAATTCTATGTTGAAAAGAAGACTAAACAGCTAATGGACTTTGAGGGATTGATATGGGAAGGGGGTTTGATACATACAACAATTAGGCTACTGCCGTTACTTCTACCGGAAAATACTGATAGAAGATATAACATCATAAGAAACATAATATAGCTACATTTAAAATCTACATTCACTACATAACTACTTCTAAAGTCTATAAAAATTAAAAAAAAAAAGACTCTAAGGCAACAGATGTGATAAGATTGGATAACAGTAGTATTCTATTTATAAAAAAAAAAAAATAAAAAAAATCCAGTGGTTAATTTTCTTGGTTTGAGTTTGCTAGAATAAACCTTTTGTAATCTGAGACTTCACCTCCTATTTTTGGTGTGAGTACTGCCTGTATACAGGGACAGAAATGTACCAACTAATTGTAGGAAAAAAAAAAATATTAAAAGAAAAAATTACTATGTCATAAGTTTTGATTAACTGCTATGAAACTGCAGATAGAGAAACTATGCTAATATTTTTTTATCTATTCTGAACTGACAAGTCAGTCAGATCCTTCCAACTCAAACCATTCTGTAAGTTGATGCAACTTTTTCTGAAAGTCATTTGGTGCTTTGCTTCCATCTGCAGCTATTGGAAGTCTGTATTACTTCTGATGGTTAAAAGGCTTTATCTAACTTTCAAAACAGCTTTGTGTGGTGGATTGATTCTGGTTGCACAACAGGTGATCACCAAGTCGATTTATTATTCCCCCTCCTCAGCTGGACAGGGGAGAGAAAAGTGTATCTAATAGCCATTAGATATGGTATCACCAAGGTTTTGGTGGTACCAAAACCTTGCAGTGCACACCCAATATACCCTGTTTAAAATTCATGCATATTCACTCATTCTTGTGGCAAGAACAAGCTTTATCATAAACAACATCCCTCTCCTGATTTTTCTGTCTATTTCCATTAGCCTGCATATACAAAATTAGCACATGCATTTTTCTGCGTTCACTTTATTTGAACTACACAAATAAAGAGTGTAGTTCACAATAGAGAGTGAACTACACTCTCTATTTTCTTGTAGTAGGTTTTTAGTTAGGCCTATAATAATTCAGTTGCATTGTTTTTAAAGAACTTGGGTTAAAAAAATATCCCATAAAAATCCTCACTAGTGTCATTTATGAATAAATTGTTCTCTGCCTTCACTGAAAAACTTTTCTTGGTGCATTCTGAGTCTAAAAAATATACCTAGGTCTCTACGGCTATGTCTCCAGCATTAAAAGTATCTCCTTCAAGAAATAAGCTCTTATGTGCAGACTAAGGGTTCAGGCCTAATCCATTCTAGACTGGATTTCGTACACCCACAGTGAACATTCTTTAACATACAATATGTCTTTATTCTTTTCTTGTTTGGGGGTGGGGTGGGATGGTGATGTGCATTTTTCACCCCAAAGCACCTGGGTATTATGATTATATCATTGTCAACAAGATTAGTGCTTTCAAAAGGGAATATTGAAGACATGTCACATGCCACAAGAACTGATATGAAGGCACATAAAGTGCTTGGTAGTGCTGTTGTGACAGGAAGAAGGACCATGTATAACACCAGCAGAGCTAAACTTGATGGTCTTACTCTGTAACAGTTCCAAAGAATAGTCTCTGAAGTGAGCTGAAAATATCTCGGTTCTTCATTTTCCAGCCTCTCATTTCTTTTTGAGACAACCTATTTTATGCCAAGCCATAGGCCATGTATTTTGTGATGTAGGTAAGCTTTATCAGCTGATGAACTTACCTCTTATAGAAGTCATTCTTGCTATTAGTCTCTAAATACTTTGAACTCTTCAATTCCATTTCTATTACTCCAATCTGATTTGTCATTATTTCCTGCCACATAATATTCTGATCCTGTATCAGCAATATTTCTCAGCTTTATATCGTTGGCACATTTCATTAGGAAGCTCTTCGTTTATATTGCGATGAAATGCATGTCAAAGTATATGTCAGCCTGTCTGCAGCCTTGTACTTTAAAGCTCACTCTACCTCATCACAGTAAGGATGTTCTGTTTCACTGTTGTTTCAAATGCCTTGCTGACTCCTGCAGTATTTCTGGCTTGAAAGTGTGACAGAGCCTCATGGGGACACATTTACTGTACTGGAATGTGTCCGTGTAGATTTGGCATAGTTACATACTCACCTTTAACATTATCAGTTAATCCTTTACCTCCACATTGTACACCACTGCCATTTCTCTAAGCTGAGGTAATCCATTTGTCTTTGCACCATACCTAACTTTAAGTTCTAACTCGTGTTTTCTGCAAAGTGAACAGCTTTTCTGATTTCTTTTGTTTTTTTATCATACAATGTTGTTTTTTTTTCTCCAAAGGTTTAATTCAACTTGCTTTTTAGAAATTCTTTATCCTCATATATCTTATTCACTGAAATGTTTAATTCTTAGTAGTCAGTTCTGCTTTCTATTCTGCATAAGCTGTCCAAGGATGTATTAGTTACATTTCCTTTTATGGTTTATCATCTGGTTATATCCAAAAGCCTTCACTATGATCTTTCTCTCATGGTCTGGAGCCATGTCCACCTTTACATGTTTTGCTGTTATGTCTGGCTGATTACAGTCCTACAAGGTTCTCTATTTTTCATTTTTGGAAATGAGAATATTAATTACAGTTCTGCATTTATTCAGCCTTCTAATTTAAACAAAACAAATACCTAAGTATGAATACAAGATTTTATGGCTAGTTTCTCTGTAATGTCATTTCTTCTTGTGAAAGCAAGTTTCAAATAGCATCAGCGTCTGTTGGCTTAGCGATTATTTACTGAAGAAATGTTGGCTATCGTCTCCAGATTACCTGAACCCTACTGTCATTCATAGCATGTATTTTAGTTCTCTCTTCAGACTTTCATTGTTCATTATACCATTAGCGTTTACTGCTACCTCAATAACATTACCTTTATTGCTCCCTGATGTTGACACAGCAGATTTTTGATAGCTGTCTTTCAGTTCTGCCTAATATTTCACCATTTTTTTGGTTTCACTATAATCAACATGCTTCTGTAGCATTAATTTTGCTACAGTACTGTGCAAATAACAAGTTTAAGAAAGATAATGTAATGAATGTTACCAGGAAGGCTGAAATTTATTAAGTTTAGTATTTGTAAACTTCATTTTTCTGTTTGAAAATGTATATAGTCTCCTACTTGTCTTACTCATTTTACACTAATATGCCATTCTTTTGTTACATTTTTATCTAAAAATAAAAGAAAATAAGCTTACTTCTCCTGAAAGCTTTTCAAATATTGGAACTTCCATGGGGCAATTAAAGATTTCTTTCTCTTTAACAGAAACTTTACTTTCAAAACCATGTATGTGTTAGTTTAACCTTGGTACATATGCTTAGCTAGAGGCTAAGAAAAGAGAGGTTCACTGTTAAATGACTCATTAATCAGCTTTAAATCTGATGAATAATACTTTACAACCTCTTTGACATATGGTAGGGTCTGCAGCAAGTTTGGCATAATGGTTTCACTTAATAAACACCTGATTAGCATTGTTTAACAGGTTTGGATTGCATGAAAACAGTAAAATGGCCACAGTCTATCTAGTTAATTCCTCATTAGCAGCCTTACATTCACCATGTTTGACAGACTGTATACCAGCTTTGACACAAGGTGACCTCTTGCATCAGCCCGTTCATCACCTTCAGTCAGTCATAAATGGAGTCAGTATTAAATGTCAATATGAATGTGCCATCACTAGAGATTTTTGAGAATTAGAATCCATCTGGTATCATAAAGGTTATTTTTTCCAACCTTATCATTACAGACATGATGAAATTATATTGAGTAACAGGTAAAAATGTAAGGAGATAAAGCTGCAGTAAAATGTCTGGGTGGAAACTTTTATTTAATAGATGTTGTAAAAGCTTAAAAATTGCAGTATGTAATTCATTTCAGAAAGTAGAGAAAACATATCATAGTTTATAAAAGGGTTGTTCTTAAGTTTTAAACAAATATGAAAATATTTAGTCAAAAGCTTTGGGGAATTGTTTGCTACTTTAATTTGGATAAATGAATTTCTAAAATATATTCACTTCTTTCTTTGAAGGGTGATTAAAGTTTGACAGCTCATTCACTTTATTTCCTCCTGAGGGGGTTACCAGGAGCTAATCACATCCAGTACTTGTACGGGGACAAGAAGACAATTTTAACTCGAGTGGTGAATCTGACCTAATCATTCTCCAATCTGAATTCAGCCCAACTTCTTCCCTGATGTATCCTCCATCTCACAAAGCATAATGTAATATCAGGCAGTGTGGTGGTCATAGAAGATTAGTCACCATCACGTGACATAAATTACATCTACAAGGTAAAAATATCCCCCGCACGTCTACTGATTGAAAGTCCTGTGTATTTGGTGAATCAGAAAATCTTTCCCAGTACTAGTTTTTATCATGAAAACTCTGGTTAAAAAGTCTGACATCCCTTAGAAGTCATTTCTGAACTAAACACCATTCTCAAATGTCTGTGTAGAAACCTCAAACAGCTGTCTGTAAACTAAAATGGGGAGAAAAAAATATCCAGTGCAGGAAATAAAGATGAACTCCACGTTGTCTTATGAGGATTTCTTATGTTCTCTGATGAGGTGCTGTGTGCTCCAGAAAAGGCCTGGAGATTCAGTACATAAGATCATGTCCATACTTAGAGTACACAACATTCTTACACAAGAGTGATTGCTTCAGCCCTAAGGAGCTTCAGTATCATCAATAATCTTCAGAAATTCTGCCTAACTAAAAGAGACAGTGTCAAGAATGGTCACTAAATTCTACTTGTCTTTGTCCACATGATTATTTTAATTAATTTGATTGAGATTAATTATCTTAGTAAGGTGGTTATCTTCCCCCTCTACTCTGCTCTGGTTCGGTGGCATTTGCAGTGCTATATCTAGTTCTGGGTCCCCAGTTCAGGAAAGACAGGGACCCAGACTGGAGAGGGTCCAGTGGAGGGCTACAAAGATGATTAGGGGACTAAAGCATCTCTCTTATGAGGAAAGGCTGAGGGAGCTGGCCTGTTTAGCCTGGAGAAGAGATGACTCAGATTGGATCTTATCAATGCATACAAAACCTTAAGGGAGTGCATCAAGGGGATGGGACCAGACTCTTTTCTGTCGTACCCACTGATGGATAATGGACAATGGGCACCAACTGAAACCGAGGAAGTTCCATCTGAATTTGAATGAGCACTGGAACGGGCTGCCCAGACTTTGTGGAGTCTTGTTCTCTGGAGATATTCAAAACCTCTCTGGGTACAATCCTATGTAATCTGCTCTAGGTGAACTTGCTTTACCAGGGGTTTTGGACCAGATACTCTCCAGACATTCCTTACAGTCCAAACCATTCTGTGTTTCTGTGATGCTTCAGAGTGCTGACCTTGCAATTTAGCAGTTTAAATGTGGGATTTATTACCAGTTGGTAATTAAAGTGGAATTATTCAAAAATTCAAATATAAGTTCCTAAAAATCCATTAAAATATTCAGAACAAAATACTGTGGAGCGCTCAGACATTTATGCTTTTGGAAGGACTCTGCAAGACAACTTTCCTGCAGTGCTAGCAAGAGTACAAAGAAAGTTGCTGTGCCTATAGAAACATTGTTGAACACAGACTTATAATTTAAGCAATTGTTTTTGACAGGTCATAGTAATATAGAAGTCACTTGAGGCATAAATTCTTTTTGTCATGTCCAGTTTATATACATCAGACAAGAAGCTGACCTACAAACCCCACATTTCAATGGGACTTTCCTGATTTCCACCGAGGACTGGACCACTGAGTTTTAAGGCTGGTTTGTGATTACATTTAAAAATGACAAAGGTTAATTCAACAATGTAATTTTAAGGGCAGAGATTTGATCCGACCTAGCTAAAGTTATATATTAAAGGAGATGTGCTCTTTATCAGACTTACTTTATTACTACCACAATTGGTGGAATCAAGGTCCTTTTGAATACACCTCTTAGTTGAGTAAAGATGTAAGCTCACAATGGAGCATCCAAGTTGCCCTTTAGATAGGTAGAGATGAAGCAATTGAAACTCCCTGAGTAGACTATTTGTGCAGTTGATAAAAGAAGGTGCTTACGTGCTCATCACCCAGAATTCAAACTTGCTCAAAACCTAAATATTCCATTAAAAGTTGTTTTTATGCAACTGCTATGTTTTTAGAATTTTTCAATTAAATTTTCCGCCAGCCAAAAAAATTGTAATGAAAAGCTTTTAAAAAGTAGTTTCCATAAATTTATGAATTTTAATATACAAACATTTATTAATATCATGTATTTTATTATCATAAGTAAATTTTACAAATGCAAATTTAGTCTTACTGTTGCTCACATTTCTATTTCCTCTTCTTTTTGCCATGCTAGTGTAGAAAACTAAGCAAAATAGGAAAACAGACAATTAAATATTCAGTTTGGATTTTGAACTACATATCAAAAATTCAGAGGTTTTGAAATAGTTGGGGAAGAATTTCTTAAATTATGTTTTATTTTCATTTTTTCATACTTCATGTTCTTCACAGTCTGCTCATCAATATGAGAAACCACCATGGCATTATTATACCTGAAAATAATTACATTCACATGTAACTGTCACTACAAATGATAATATTTGCATATCTGATTAAATCATATCTATCTAAATTAATAAATCACACAGTTAGTTAGCAACATGTTCCCATTTACACTAACACCGAATTCTACAATTGGTTGTAGGAATAGTTGCTTTTCTATACTGCAGGCTATATAAGTATATCACTATAGACAAATGTATAATCTTAAAAACACCTGTTAAAGGAAAATAGAAACTCTTAACTATTGTCTAAACCATACACCAGGGACTGTTTACTGTTGAGGCAGAAAGGGTTAAAATAACCTTTTTTGGGTATTTATTTTGTGTGATTTTTCCAACAAAATTTGTGTGGTTTTTATAGCCATATTTTCTGTCTTAATAACAGTTCTCTAGTATTTATCCAAGATAGAGAGGAATAGCAGAAAGTGAATTAAAATCTTTGGGCCAGATACATTTAACATTTTAATTTTCATTGCTCAAGCATTTTGGCTTACCTGAGATGCAGTTGTTGTATACAAACATATTCACAAAAAGGGAAATCCTAATGGTCTGCTGTTTCTTCAATCAGGCATGAATAGAATGAAGAGAAAGTATTAGCGAATACTAATATGAACAAGAACCCCTTTTTTTTAGCATTCTTGTTAAAAACTAAGAATTATGAAAATTCTTCACACATATAAATTAATTTTCCCATCCCAACATTCCTTTACATCAGCTATTTTCATATCATTATCGTATGGAATTCAATTTCTCTCAACTCCTTCCAGATTAGCCAAGGTATAAGCCTGTTGCACAAGTCTAGCTGTGTCATTCTTCTTTTACATATCCACAGGGTATTCTTCCGTGTGTTTTGAGTTTGGATTTTGATTTTTTTTTTAGTTTGGGTTGTGTAGGGTTTTTTCTTTCTTTCTCTGCCATTGCTTATTTCCTTTTCTAGTCCTTCCTCTAGCCAACTTTTCGTTTAAAAGTTCTTGTTTCAAGAAGAAAAGTTCTTGTCTTCAAAGGAGACAACTTATTAGGCATCGAATAGCTGCTGTTCCGGCACTTATCAAAAACACATTTAAAAGTATTTTATTTTTGTTTGTTTGTTTGTTTATGCCTCAATTATGAAAGTACATAATGTCAAATGATTTTTAACATGCACAGTATTTTTAAGTAAAAGGCAATTGTTGTGATGTTAAACTTCTAACAACAAAATAATACCCATCAATCCAATGCCTAAAGGATATAGGGATAGTTAAGTTTACAAAATTTATGTCTTGTAAGTAACAGCAGTGACTTCCAGTGCAGAAATAGGTTTTGAAAGTGTTCAAAACTTTTTGTGTTTTTAATTTCCACACCTCGTCTTTATCATTGATTCACCAGTTTTGCAAGACTTGAGTTTTACAGAATATTTCTATATAATATAATCAACATTTAATAGAAATAGAATTCGTGTTCTTACTGATGTGACATCATTTCTTCAATGAAGTCCATAGTCATCCATATTGAACCCAAAAAATGTAGGAAGACATAGGTAGAAGTATATTAAATCTGACAAATGACCTCCCATGTGCAAAGGAGGAAATAAAGATTCATTCTCCATGTTTGTGAGATCATTTTGATGAAGGGAAGGCTAATTGAAGATGACATATATTCTAAATCTAATTCAAATCAGCATTTTTACATGAAGACTCATCACATTTCCAATGCAACACTCTACTATAAAACAGTTTAGTAAAGACATTGCGAGTTTGATTCTGGACTTTTTTAAAATGCTTCAACAGAACTGACATCTTTAGTAGTAATGGATTTCCAATCTTAGTATTACTACAAACGAGGTATTTGTGGTATTTCACATCTCCTATAAGAATATGCTATTGGATTGAATCCAGAGGAGGGCCTTGAAGGTTATCAGAGGGATGGAGCACCTGCCCTATGAAGACAGGCTGGGAAAGCTGGGGTTATTCAGCATGGAGAAGAGACGGGTCCAGGGAGACCTCACTGCAGTACCTAAAGGGGCCTACAAGAAAGCTGGAGAGGGACTTGACTAGGGCATATAGTGACAGGACAGAGGCTAATAATTTTAAGCTTAAAAGAGGGTAGGTTTAGATTAGATATTAGGAATAAAGAGGGTCATGAGGCACTTTAAGAGGTTGCTCAGAGAAGTTGTGAATGCCTCATCCCTGGAAGTGTTCAAGGCCGGATTGGATGGGGCTCTGAGCAACTTGGTATAGTGAAAGATGTCCCTGCCCATGGCAGAGGGGTTGGAAGCAGATGATCTTTAAGGTCCCTTCGAACCCAAACTATTCCACAATTCTATGATTTCCTCTTCATACAATTAAGTCTCACATTTCAGAGAAAATCTCAACTAATATGTGATTATGTTTACCAAACATGTAGGAAAAGTTATTACAGGATTTACCATGCATGGGTAAAACTTCTCAATCATTTTAATTAAATTTAGATGCAAACATTTTTATGCAGTGAAGGATGGTGTAAACATAGCTGATAATAAGAGATTTTTATTTATAATAGTTGATTTCGGCTCACAATGGCCATTCAGCCTTTTCTCCATCACGAAAAAAAGCTCCCAAAATGCAGATTTCTCTCTCATAGCAATGCTTTAGAGGAAGATGAGTAATAACATGCAGAAATTTTGTTTTTCTTGTGGAATTTTTCCCTTGAAAATTCTAGAACTTTAAAACTGCACTGTAAATTTTCACAAATTTACCATTGACAATAAAGCTGACAGTAGCAATTAGAAGCTCTGATTTGCCATTTCAGACATTGGACAGCACCACAGAAAAAGTACTACTTAAATGTTAAAGGAAGATTGCTTTTCATGGAAAGGCCTCTTCAACATTGTGAAAACCGTATGTGACTGTAGCCTTACCAAAATTATTCAGAAAAAGAAATCAAAATGAGACAGACAAATTAAAAAAAAAAAAAAAGTAAAAAGGTGGGCAATTAAGCCTACACTTTTCCAGCTGTGAATGATGACTCTAATGGGGCTGTTGACCAGAAAAAGGGGCTACAAGCCTTAGTGAAGCAATCAACAACCATAAAGACTCCAGGGAGGTGATGTATTATGCCATCATCCATTTGCTTGTGAAAAAGATGATCTCCATCTGGTGGTGGGTGCTTAGTAACTGCTGTGAAATATTACTTTTATATTGGAATCTCAATTACATATATGTTATATGCCATGTGAAGATCTGAGATTATGCTTTTGGGTCTCAAAACAGTGTTATTTTCTTCTTCCCAGCCAATCAGCAGCAAGACAAGAGGGCATGGTCTTAAGCTCTACCAGGGGAAGTTTAGGTTGGATATTAGGAAGAAATTCTTTACAGAGAGGGTAATCAGGCATTGGAATGGACTGCCCAGGGAAGTGGTTGATTCCCCATCCCTGGAGGTTTTTAAGATGAGACTGGATGTGGCACTTAATGCCATGGTCTAGTAACCACGGCGGTAGTGGATCAAGAGTTGGACTTGATGATCACAGATGTCCTTTCCAACCGAGCTGATTCTATGATTCTATGATTTTTAATTGTCATTATCATTTATGCAGGGGTACTCTTTAAATTAAATACAAAAATAAATAAAATGCACCTTTATTTCCTTAAAGTGGAAAAAGAGCACAAATATGTCTAAGTCAGATAAGCATGTTAAAAATAAAACAAAACAAAACAAAACCAAAGATTTTTTCCTTAAACAAACAGTAGTATTTGCTTAAAAAATTATGTTGCTTGACTTCTGGATCTCATCCTGTCTTAGCCTCGGCTTAGCCTCTGCAATGTGCTTCCACTCATGCTGAACAAATTAAATGAAAAGAAACACCATTTAGTGGATACAAACTGAAAAAAAAAATTAAAATTGCACCAAGGTAGTTTACTTGTGTAGATATTTTCCTGCATAATAACTTACAACTTCTGTCACCTTCCCAATTTACTATTAGCAACTTTGGATAAAAGAAGAGCAAAATGAAGACTGTAGTGTGCAACTCAGGTTCTGTTGCTTGTAATGATTGTGTTCTTCTTTCAAGGCTTCATTTATTCTTGACAGAAACAATTATGTGGAATTATGCGGAATAATTATATTAAAAGCAGGTGGTATGCAGTGTTAAAATTGGAAAGTACACAGCATTTTTTGACTGCTACCTAGAATATCCCTGACATTGAATAAAAGTTTATATCAGCAGGCAACAATATTACACTTTTGTAATTTATTATTTAGTTCAAATATCACAGTATTCACAGCTTAACTAAACAATAAGCAGAAGTAATCCAAACATAACTCCAAAGCTAGAGGGTACTTTAGACTGAGGTGTGTGCTCTTACCTGTAAAAAATAATTGAATTAATACATTAAACAATGGACATATATATGTACAAGTGTACTAGAGAAGTGGTTTATTTTGGAATACAAAAAAAAAAAAAAAAGAAAAAGAAGAAAAATTGTTCACTGTACCACCCTTTTTTTAATCCAACGTTATTTCACAACTTTTCATGTGTTTTAACCGTAATAATGGCAGATGGAATCATTGAAATGTAAAAACAAAGAACCGTCCCAAAAGTAATGCTAGTGGTAAGCAATTTAATAGAATCATAGAATGGCTTAGGTTAAAATGGACCTTAAAGATCATATAGCTTCCATCCCCCTGTCATGGGCAGGGACACCTTTCACTAAACCAGGTGGCTCAGAACCTCATCCAACCTGGCCTTGAACACTTCCAGGGATGAGGCATCCACAACTTCTCTGAGTAATTTGTTGAAGTGCCTCATGACCCTCACAGTTCAAAATTTCTTCCTAATATCTAATCTAAACCTACCCTCTTTCAATTTAAAGCCACTAACCTTTGTCCTGTCACTACATGCCCTTGTTAAAAGTCCCTCTCCAGCTTTCTTGTAGACTCACTTTAGATACTGGAAGTCTCCCGGGAGCCTTCTCTTTCCCAGGCTGAACAACCCCACTCATCAGCTGTTCTTAAAAGGTGAAGAGTTCCAGCCCTCTGATCATCTTCATGGCATCCTCTGTACTTGCTCCAACAGGTCCATGTAGTTCCTGTGTCTGGAACCCCAGAGCTGGACGCAGTGCATCAGGTGAGGTTTCACAAGGATGGAGTAGATACAGTGAATCATCTCCCTTGGTTTGCTGGTTACATTTCTTTGGACAAGGCCCAGGATACAGGTGGCTTTTTCAGCTGCAGGTGTGCACTGCCAAGACATACTGAGCTTCCCATCCAACACTCCCAAGTCCTTCTCCACAGGGCTGCTCTCAATCCATTCTCTACCCAGCCTGTATTTGTCTTCAGGATTTCCCCAAACCACATGAAGAACTTCACACTTGGCCTTCATGAGGTTTGCACAAGCCCACCTCTTAAACCTGACAAGATTGCTCTGGATAGCATCCCTTCCTTTCAGCATGTCGACCACATCACACAGCTTAGTGGTATCAGCAAACTTGCTGAGGGTGCACTCAATCCCACTGTCCATGTCATGAAGAAACATATCAAACAGCACCAGTCCCAATACTGACCCCTGTGGCACACCACTCGTCACTGGTCTTCACTTGGACATTGAGCTGTTGACCATAACTTTTTGAGTGCAACCATCCAGCCAATTCCTTATCCACTGAGTGGTCATCAAATTAATGTCTCTCCAGTTTGAAGACAAGGATGTGTTGTGGGATAGTTTCAAATGCTTGGCAGAAGTCCAGATAGATGACATCAGTTGCTCTTCCCTCATCCACCCTCTTTTTTAAGATATGAGGAAACAAAAAGATGGAAGGCTTGCTTACATTCACTGGAACTAAATAGTAGCAACCAAATTCAATCTTAATTTAAGGATGAGAAATTCCATTTGCTTTGACTTTACTGGTGTCATTGCAGTACCAGAAATAATTCCCTATCTCTTGCACAATGTCACTAAAAGTATAGAAAGAAGTCAGGAATTGTATAAAAGAGGAAGTGTTAATAGCTTTTTGATTTCTATCTATAAAATAGAAAAGTGGAAATCTCATTTATGACATTGAATTTTCTTCCTTTATATGATTCCGATAATATTTTGTATTGTATGCAAGTTGAATGTTGAATCCTGTGGGGGAAAAAAAAAGGTTAAAGAATCAGTAAAATAAAAAAGTTTTTAAAATACCAAGTAAAATTTTGTGGCTTTTCTAGAGCCATCTGCGAAATCAGGATAATTAATATCTGGTTTTTTTCTAATGAATTGGTTTGAAAGATGATTTCTTACTATTCAGGTGGTCTGTCTGCCAAAACACTAGTCTCTGGAAAGTACAAGTTTTAAGTTACATTTTCTCACTACAGAACATCTGTTTCTGTTATAAAAAGAAAAATATTATTTGCCACTTCACAGTAAAGCCCTTTCTACTGTGACTTTTTCCTATGCTGAAATGCTTTTTTGACAAGTGTCATCATTAGCTATTAGTTATTAACTGACTTTCCCCTTCCCTATTGCCAACAAAAAAACTTCAGAAATGAATATAGTTCACTTATTCACACAACCACATTTGAGTTTTTTTACAGGCATTTGAAAAGCTGAGTATCCAGGAAAGGTAGAAGGCTGGTTTATTCCTCTATGGGCAAAACTTAATGACAATAGAGTTTGTTAGAAGTTAGATTTACAGCTCTGATTCTCAAAGTCATGCCAGTGGGTGCTGCTTTAACTCATAGAAGGTCATGGCTGGCTGTATGAGAACTAACAGAATTCATGGGACCCTATTTGTACCTAGTGTGGAGGAAATTTAGGCAAATTTCAGTGGGTACTCTCATTTTATCTACAATGAAATTTTAGAATTATTTAGAACTTAGCCTCATCTGTTCTATGCTTTTGATACCTTTTTTAGTCTCTTTCTTTACGTTACAATATTTTTAGCTTTTTGTTTCCTCAATATTTTGCTACAATTCCTTTTCTCATCATCACTGCAAATGGAAATACAACAGTTAACACATACTTTTTGAATGATCTTACTTTTCTAACACCTGAATGTACAGGGTATCATTTCAATTGTTACACTTTTCTCCAAATTTATGCTTAAAACACAAATATACTATGCTTTTTTGACGTGCAAATAGAATTCTTTTAGAATTTGAAATATTTCACAGTCAGTTTCAACATCAATGAATTATGTTAACATAAGTAAATCTGATGTCGCTTTGGCCTTTTTACCAGTTTTTACATTTCACTGTATCTAGGTCTACAAGAATTAAATTGGTTTATTCTCTGACATCTTACTGAATTACACCAATTTCTTTCCTCCTTACTGGAGGAAAAACATACCATCCATAAGCACTGGACATGTTTTACAAGCTAAAATTTGTAAGATCAATTTCTCTAAAATGTCTTTATAATAATAATAATAATAATAATAATTAATAATAATAATAATAATAATAATAATAATAATAATTCATCAAACCAAAAAATATCTTGAGTTGGAAACAACCTACAAGGATCAGCTCCAACTCCTGACTCCATGTAGGGCAACCTGAAAGTTCAATCACATATGTGAGACAGTTGTCCAAATGTTTCTTGAACACCGACACACTTGCGGCCACGACCAGTTCCCTGGGGAACTTGTTCCAGCGCTCGGCCACTCTGTCAGTGGTAACTTTTTACCTAACGTGCAACTTGAGCTTCCTCTGACATAGTTTTAAGCCATTCCTTTGTGTCTTATCACCAGACACCAGAGAGAAGAGATCATCACCTCCCTCCCCCTCTTCCTCATAAGGAAGTCGTAGACAGCAATGAGATCCCTTCTCAGTCTCTTCTTTAGGCTGACAAACCTAGTCTCCTCAGCAGCTCCTCATAAGTCATATGTTCTGTCCTTTCACTAGTTTTTTACCCTCTTCTGGACATATTAAAATATTTTTATATTTTTCTTATGTTGTTGATCCCAATACTGCACACAGAACTCAAGGGGTGGCCAAGCAATGCTTAGTATTTTGGGACAATTACTTCTTTTGATCAGTTGCCTATGCTGTTTTTGATGCACCATAGGATATAGTTGACCCTTTTGGCCTCCAGGGCACATTGATTACTCATATTGAGCCTATGATCAACCAAAAGCCCCAGCTCCCTTTTCTACCGGACAGAACTCCAGCATTTTGCCTCAGTCTACATGTACATTGAGGATTACACTATTCCAGGTGTAGAATCCGCTATTTGTTCTTGTTTAATGTCAACATATATATATTTAATACTTATTTAATGAATATATATACAGCATATTGTAACATCTCTAAATACACCTAGTTTTGAAGGAGAGAAGGAAGAAATGGATTTTTTTTCCTCGTCAGTAAAACTGCAGCAAAAATGAATTCAGGAGAAGGTGTGGAATTCTTTATCAGTGTGCTGGTTTAAAAGTTAACCAGCAGGGGAAATGAACTCAACTCAAAAGAGAGATTATAAGTCAGAATAACAATTTAATAAAATAATACAATAAGTACGATTATACAGACAAGCGATTTGGTTTTAACCCACAAAACCCAAATGCATAACCCAGCACCTTGGGGCATGAACAAAGTGGTGTTTCTTGGGCCAACCCCCTGAGTCCAAAGTAAAGGGATAGGGGAAAAAAAAACCTGCTGATGGGAGAGCTGTTGCAGTCTGGTTGAAAGCGGTGAGCTGCAGTCTTCCTCTGGATCCCACGAGTGGTAAAAAGGTTCCAAAACTCCAAGTTTATATATTCTCCTGTTCAGGCAGGAATGCTCAGTCCTTCCCTCAGAGCGGGGAATTCCATAAAAGGGTATGAGGATGCTCAGTCCTTCCCTCAGAGCAGGGAATTCCATAAAAGGGTATGAGGATGCTCAGTCCTTCCCTCAGAGTGGGGAATTCCATAAAAGGGTATGAGGACAGGAACATCTACAGGCCTCTACTGCTAACAATTTCTGGGAAATGGCATGGAAGGCTATAGAATACACAGTTTTGGGTTACACCCATACCATGATGAACTGGTCTCAGCTGTCCTAACTAGGATAATGAGTTAATCTGGAATTTTCTAATATTGATGTTTTCCAAAAGATATTTCCAAGGAAAGCTTTTTTTTCTGTATTCTAAAACTATAAAATACAATTCCACTAAACATAATGATAATAATAATAATAATAATAATAGTAATAATAATAATAATAATGAAAAAGTAACAAGGATATTTATTTTCAGATGGGGTGTATGAGGCACAGGATAGGTATATGAAGAGTTAAGAATTAATTATATTCTTGAAACTTTCATCCATTGCTCAACTTTTTTTTTTTGAGAATTCTGTTCTTATTAAGTCATTTGATCTAGATTCAAAGACACCAATAGTAAAGACCACAAAATGTAGGAAATAAAATTCAGAATGAAGTGTTTGCCCATTAGTACAGTCCCTTTTTGTCACCCAAAATCTAAAAAGAACTATTTGGAATCAAAAATTAAAGGTTGCTTGTACTCCAAATACACTTTTGTGTGCATATGTGTGTAGTGTTCCTCTTTCCTCCCACATGTTCTCCACCTACACGTCTGTCATCCTGTTCCAGGCAGTATTAAACCATAGGTCTTTTTTAAAATTAAACTCGCAAACACGTAATTGTATTTTAATGTGATGCTTCACACAACATAAAAAAGGCTATAAGTAGTTCCTCCCATGAAGAGTGAAACAATATGAGGAAAATGAATTGCAGCAGTATGGAAGTGTTGCTATAGTTCAGATGTGTGTGTTTCTAGCATTAAGATCTTTGACTCCCCACTCTCCTTACACAATGTCAGAGCTTTTAATGTCTTTCATCATTTCTCATAGCTTTTGATTTCATTATCTTTTCTCTACTTTTGTTTGGTCATTTCCCCAGCAGTAAGCAAGTTCGTTATACTTTTTCTTTAGTCTTGCCCTCTCTTTTCTTTTATTACTTTTTCAGTAAAGTGGACAAAAGACCAAAAAGGAAAAGCACAGAATTTTAGATTATGTTAAGTGTTAAATAATGCCACCATTTTACAGAAGCGCTTTGAATTGTAGGAATAGCATTAATGAATGCATGCTTTCATTTCATTGTTTTCTTTGGAGGTTACTAGAAGATCAGGTCTACTTCACATCTTACGGTAGTTTTAAGTTCTAGCTGTTTGCACAGGGCTAGGAATATATTAAATGAATATTGGGGAAAAATAGCTTAGTTTCATACTAATAGCAGAATATTTCATTTCAATATATTGTTTAGAATGATATCTTTGACCATATCTATTTCAATTTTACAACATATTTCATTTTTAAAATCCATAAAATGCTTTCCTGAATAACAGAATTTATTATAGCAAATTACAACTTATAGATCTACTAAACTACTGAAATATTATGCCCAGCCTGTTTTGAACAAGATTGGTCTTTTTTAAGCTTCTGCTTCTCTAACTACCTTTTTATTGTAAAAATTTATATTGTAGTGGCATTTAAAATGTGATATTCACAGTGTAAACAATTAAATATTCCCTTCTTATTTAATAACATATTCTGCCATCATTACATGTGCAAACCAGATCAATGTCAGGATATAGTTTCACGGTACTATGGGGAAATATGTTACAGTATGCAAAGTGCTAATTTCCTAACATTGTAATTAAAGTTTCTGAGTGACAAACTTTGGAAATTAGATGTGGGTCTCCAGTGTTTAAGAATGTCTGAATCATTTGCCATCATGCTTGAGTACCTTTTCTCCTCAAAGTATTCACTAAACTGACTCGAGGGGTAAGGGAGCGAGGGAAATTGCTTGTTTATATTTCTTGGCTTTTCCTTTGGTGACTTAGAAGTACTTACATGACATGTCTCAAAGGCAAAAAATTTGCTGCCATCTCCTGTGAGTACCTACTGAAGGTACATCTACATGTATTTTAAAGACAGAAAGAAATGGGTAAGATCTATGAGAACAGAAATATTTTTTGATGCTTTCCTCCCCAAACATTTTCATGAAAGTCCTGCCAGTTACATTATTCCTAAGACTTTTAAGGCTTTTGAAATTTTTGCATTGAGTCTAAAATGTCCTGAAAACAAATTTACTTATCTAGTTCGAACAGTTTTCATGTGGCAGAGAATTGAAGATGTCAGATTTTCTCCCCCACTTTCTTATTTATTTGTTTGTTTGTTTGCTTCAGATTCATAAGAACATAAGTTATACCAGACACATTCTTTGATAACAGAATACTTATTCTTACCCAGAATAGAGTTTTTGAGCATGATGCCAATTCTGACAAACTTGCATGCCAACCAACTAGGACAGTTCTTTGATTGCTAGGACAATCAATGTGCTGCCTAGGAAAGGAAATACTTTATAGTAATACTTTTTAATATTGTAGCAAGTAAATTATCTTTACATACTTCTGTTGTCAGGGACATCAAAAACATTCATATCCTAGAATGAAAATATGGCCTATAATTTTTTTCACTAGTATTGTAAGAAAGAATTATTGCTATTACAGAGTTCTTCCATGTACTTAAATGAGGTCAGAATCTCTAACATCTATTTACAGACAGTAAAATTTATATCTGACTTGTAGTGATTTATAAGGGTTAGAGGAGGAAGCTTTGGCAATGGAACCTCTGTATGATGATCTTGGCTGGGGGCTTGCTATGTTATGAGCCTGTACTATCTCTTTTGTAAAGCTCTCGCAAATCTGAAACTCCATTCTATTTTAAAAGTGCCTTAGACCAGCATAGCAAATGTATGTCACTGTAAAAAGCTCTCTTAGGGAACTGAATTACAAAAAAGAGCTGTACTCATTCCCCAGGAACCACTAACCCAAAACCCTTCAAGTTTTCAGGTCGACTTCCTTCCTGAAGTAAAAACTTAAATCATTTTTTCCTAAATGTTTTTCTTCATTAGTTACTTTGCATTAGGAACATAGACTGTCCTTATACAAGAAAAGCACTACTTTTACTTGATTCTGAGAATTCTGTATTTTCTGAATAGAGAACTTTAAAAAAATTCTGTTAAAGCCTAAAAGGGGTGGGGAAACTGTTTCTTTGCTGTACAATGGTTTTTTAGTGTTTGTTGTGTGAAGGAAAGAATTTGAAATAGTGAATAAGATGCATATTTACAAGAGACATTTCAATTTCCAGTCTAAAAAAATAGGTATGTATGATCAGATTGACTTTTACCTCTTTCTAACGTATGTCAGTTTTTTGCCATTTACAAGTTCTTATAAGAGACTAGAATAACTAAATGCCTAACTCAGGGCAGATGACCTTACAGTCTATGGTGAAAAGGAATATTTGAATAAATTCTGTCTAACTCACTAATGTTTCATCTAATTTCTCTCTCTTCCCTTTCTAATTCATCCCTCAGCTTCAGATAATTTCACCCCTTTGTCTGATTTCAACTTAGAACAGTTGTTTTTAAACAAAAATTAAACAAAATTTACTTTGAATTGTTCTGCTTCTAAAAAAGCTTTTGAGTACTCAAAGCCTTTTCAAAGCTTCAAAAGAAGGTTTTGTGTACCTGAAGTTTATTCAAGCTTCTGTGACTGCTACTCCAAAAACATTGACTGTCCCTACAAACCCTTCCTTCACTTCATAAAACCCAAAATATAGGAATATAAAGAAACATGACTAGACATAATAATTCAAGCTAAATTCTGTACATCTAGTGTCTTGATAACCCAAAAAAGTACCCAAAAGAACAACTAAGGAGAAGTAAAGAGAAAAACAGATTAAAACTTTTAGTGCTCCTCTTCCTGAGAAATAAACCAGCTCGTATCCAATCTCCAATTTCACTCTACTCAGCTTTCGGTAGAAAATTAAACCCAAATATTTTAAGAGTTAATTAATATATTTACTTCAGCAGCGTGAAATTTGCCCTTCTTTTATGTCTCATTTTGTCATAGATGTGCATAATTTAGATGTGGTATCATAAAGTTTGGGGAATATGTAGATTCCATCATCAACAGCCTTGGGACTCTTCAGGAAAATATAAGGAGAAAAAGCATTAGACATTTATAACTTTTTTACCATTCAAGACCTAGAACAGCCTCTTAACCCTTTCTTAGTCTTTAAAATCTCCTGGTAAGATTAACTGCTTGTTAAATGAGTAACTGTCAGAATGCTTCACCTACAGATAGTTGTAATGCCCAAGCACTTCTAACATTTAATTTACACTAAGTATTTTGTAAATTAAATTTCTTTGTGTGCTTTTATCTATTGTGAGGCTTTAGCCTTTAACATACTTCATTAACAATTTAGCAAGACCTTCATTGTGCAAACTAGTTCTGCATTGCCTAAGAGAAAACTCAACTATTTTCTCCTAATACTAAGCTCTATGACATTGGGATTTTTAGTTACAGCTCTTTGTTGTGTTTCACATGGTGGAATTACACTGAGGTGAAAAGATATGTTAAGCTACAAAACAGCGATGGTTTTAATTTAAAAGGCTTTCCTGTTTCATTACTTTTTTACTCTTCTATGGAGCTACAGAAGACTGGAAATGAAGCTGTAGGAACTGAGTGTTAACTTTATGTATTGTATATTTAGTCTTACCGTATTTCCATAAAGACCATCTGTAGGGAAAAAAAAAAGCAGCCAACAAACCAAAACCATACAGTCTGTACAATAAAAGATCTATATGCCACACTAAACAGTGGTTTTCAAAAAAAGAATTTTCATTTTGCGTTAGAGGCTCTTATTTTGATCTATGAATGTGTTTCGGATTTTGCCATTCACTTTTTGCCATTCCGTCACCTGAAATGCATAGCCAGGTGATGTGAAGCAGGTTTAGTGCTAAACTAATTTTCAAATGTGTAACAGGGAAAATAGACAATGGTATACAGGATTAAGCAGTTGATACTTATAATTTGGTATAAACGGTTAAATTATTTTAAACTTTACATAAATAAAAACTAATTTTATTTTCTCTCTGTTTTCTATTTTATTAATTTATTTTTATTTTATTTTTTTTTAGTTTTGGTAAGAAATATCCGATGATTCATAGTTTGAACATTGAAATAAGCACAGTTTATCTTAGGTAATGCATAAAGAAAAGAAATAAAATGGCTTTTCCTTTTCTTCAGGTATCTTGAACATAGTATTTCCATACTTATCTATGTTTATACAGTACCTAGGCACTAATAAAAAGCATGTATACTTTGGGTTACATCTGATAAATACGTACTTTAGTTTATGCTTCTAAACAATTACAAATAAATTATGGTCACATTGAGTAATAAAGTTTTAATTAATTAAAAAGAAAACACACTGCCATATATTAATTAACAAAAATTTTTTTCTGATTATTCTTCATATTTTTCCATATCCGTGATTGCTTTCAAATTTTCTGATTTTAGGGCTTGTCTTGATTCAAGTCATTATTTAGATTAATTTAATTCTTCAAGAAGAATAACCCTAAAAACAAACTAGTAAAACCAGCCCTTTCATGGAAAATAATGTCAACTTTCCCCTTTCTTTTATAAATAATTTACCAAATAATTTTTAATTAGATTGACATTGAATTACATCTAGAATGCCAAAGAGTTTGCTGTGATCTTGCTGTAACTCAAAGTCTTACTGCTGCAGCAGCTGTACTTCAGAGACAGATTTTTGGCTAGTTTTTGTTTGTCCTAAATTTAGAAATCTCCAGTTTGGCATGACAGCGAGAGCTCCTTTTCTTATAGCTTTTTTCCATATAACTGCATGTAGAGTAATGGGTGCAGTTCATATTTTTGCTATGATAGACAGTCATAATAAGAACAGGTGAAAAAAGACCCTCCAAATCTCCATAGGCTGTTTATGAGTAGAAGACAGTTTTGTCATACATAAACATTTAAAGTTAGGTGAAAAAAATTCTATTCTTGCTGCTCGAGTGGACGGGCCCATATAGAATAAAGGCTGTCTGAAACAAATAGTTTTGATTTGGATAGTTCAGATTGGGTTTTTTCCTGAAGGACATGGTGCAGATAGTTGAAGGAGCCTCACATCAATTTATAAATAAGGATCTGCAGTTCTGATTTGTCTGCTTTGTATATTACACTAAATGAACATGTAAACAGCATTTACAATAGCTCAGGACTGAACTTAGGACTAAGCAAACAACTGATACATGGTGAATTAACAAAGACAAGTTACATGCATTGGGAAGAAAAGGAAGATCAATGACACACTCCATTGAAGAGAATGACAATTAAGATAAATCATATGCTATGCTATTTAGTGTATTTTCAACAAAGTACATTATACATAAACTTACATAATTTTTTTTCTCTTTGACAGTTTGTGACTGAGTGCTTTGTGAAGCCATGAACACTGTTGGCACAGATTCTCTGTATCTCCCCTGGGTTATTCTTAGTTTTTTTTATCACATTGCTACTGAAGCACTGACACTAAGTGCTGAATATATAACTTGTTTCTAATTAGATACACTCTGTTTGCAAAATCTGTGACAAAAAAAAAAAAGTGTTTTTCTAAATCTAATCTGGATAAAGCAACTCATTATGAGTAGCATGTGATATGTCTAAAGGTTCTATCAAACAAAAGGAGGTGTTTTCATGCATTCCCCTGGAGCCCTGCTACCCTGATGGTAATTTTAAATTTGAAATATATTATCATTTAAAGAGCCTGAAAGATGTATTAATTCTCTCTACTAAAGTCAACAAATAATTATGAGTGCAGGATTAGGTTGATAGATTAGTGGCATGGTAAATTAAAAGTAAAACAGGAAGGGATATATTAAATCAATCTAGCTACTTTGAAATTCTTTATTAATACTCTATTTGGGAATTTTAAAAGGCTGATATTGAAGATAGTCACAGTATCTGTGGGGATCTAAGTTCAAGAGATTTAAAAATATAGCTTTTTGTTTCCTCCTTGCTATATGTCCTCTCTGTGCTTTTGAATACTATGGATGTGCCTTCAGCTTTTCACTTTGGATCAGGATTGCATTTCTGAAAAGAATATTACACTTATAGGTCTGGTTCAATCCACAATATAGTATCACCCTAGATCATTGTCTTCCTTTAGAATGAAAGTAAACCCAGAATTGGATGCTAGAGATTAGCCCAACAGGATCCAAACACTAGTGGGTATTTAGCCTGCAGGGCTGTTCTAGAGACAACTGGAAGTTGAACCTCCCAAGACGTGTACAGAGTGGATGCCAGGTCCTCAGCATCCTCTGTTTTGCTTAGTGATACAGTCTTGTGCCATGCTGTTAGCCTGTAAGACAGCTTAGGTTCCTGGCACAACTGGGGGCCTGAGGAGAGTAAGGATGAAACCTACTCCTGGATGCTGATGACCTCTGTTATCTTTGTGGCTAAATATACTTCAACTGAGGTGCATTTCCATACATCTTATGTTAGCATATAAGTGTTATTTGACATTACAGAAGCAAAGTTACGTGGTACAAAAGCATGATTGGCATCACTGATCTGGATTTCATATAGATGCACTGACCTTTAGTTCCCTTTGCATATTGCTGCTGTTGAGTGCATCTGCCCTGCCTCTCATCACTTCTTGACTGAAACAATGGGGAAAAAAAGCTCCCAAACACAAACAATCTGACTTTGGCCCCATATTTCTTGTTTATGAGTTATGAACCTGTGCAAGAACCAAATCTGTATCCGTAACTTTGGTTTCTAGGCTACTACATTTTTTTAGTAGTTTTTACAGTATGAATAAGTTGTGGGATTGACAGAGCAGTTCCTCATTTTATTCAGTCAAAGGGAAGCCTTATTCATCCCATGATGTGCTGCTGGTAGCTGCTAAAAGAGACATTATCACTTTACCCTTTTAGTAGTTTGAGGTAAACTGCAGCAAGGGGGTGGTGTGGACTAGCAAAATATGTGGGATGAAATACAGCACTGCTTAACTAAAATCTTTCTTCTAAGCTCTCAGATGCTAGAAAAAGGCTGTGACAAAGAGAGGGTGCGCCTGAAAGTGTTGCTGAATGCTTGAGTGGCAGCTCTCCGTATGACAAGTCTTAGGGGATTGGGTACTTAAATCTTAATTACAAAAAACAATCATCATCAGGTATTAAAACCCTATAGGGAAATTGAAAGACTCAGAGAAGAGAATCCCAATAGCAGAGATCTGCTCTACGCAAATTTAATTGACTCATATTATACAAATAAACCTGATAAATTAAAAAAAGTATCTGTAAAAAGTTGTTGAGTGATTCTACTATAGACCAGATGCTGTGAAAAAGACAGGGGGTGAGATTTTGAACCTGAACAAACTCAGTGACTGCTTAATGAAGAGCTAAATGCCACAGCTGACCAGCTTTCTTAGAACAATCTGTAATGCAGCTGAAAGCAGAAAATCTTTTAGATAATTCAATGTCAATCATTTGCAAAATAGAAATTGATAGTTATTTAGGGTTTGTCATGCTTCTGTGATGCAAGCATGCAATAAAAACATTCTGGAAAAATCTACATTGGTGGAAATGAAAGTGTCTCTAAAAAATGAGAGAGTGCTTTACTGCAGAGGATTAATAAAAAGAATGGCTTGTACTATCATTCTCTGGAACTCAAGGAGAGTGGCAGTCATTGTCAGTGATGGATTTTGTGGTAGTGGTGAGCAGTAGTGTAAAGCAGGACTCAATTTGGAGGAAATGATTTTCTAGTTAAACAGTGGCCAATTTTAGATCTTTTCAGAAACAATAAGATAGATCTGTCACACTCAATTCACAGTATAATTAACAATGGCAATTTTTTTCTTTCATATTTACTAACCACTTTTGTTATTGTACATGACTGACCTAGCAGGAAAAATAAAGTTTGTAGACTAACCACATAAAAATTTCTGCTAAGGGTATACTGCATTTGCTCTGTACTTTCTTTATTAACCCTATTGATAACAGCAACAGTCATAGTGAAAAAAACACAGTTGGCCACCTCTTCATAGTCTTTGAAGAGAAAAATTTTTAAAATAAAACTGTATACTTCACATGTATCAAGTCATGGTTTAACTCTATGTCTTCTCTAGTGAAAAAGGCAGCTTAGACTGTTCTGGCATTTCTACCATGATTCACAGCTGCAGCTGAATTAACTGTTAATCTGAGCATGAGGTAAAATGGACTAGGAATGATGAAAGTTATAAATAAAAGCAAACCTTCCTTGGAAGTCCTCCTCTAAAAACTTAATAGAACACAATTCTGAGAACTGTAAATGACTGTGTGGAGCCAAAAGCAAGCATATGAGGGAGGGATAGCTTTGACATTAGCAAAATAAAATAGCATGGAACTAGACTCTCAGACTTTATTATTATACTATTATAATTATACTATTATTATTATACTTTTCTCAAGCCATTTTAGAAGGGGGTCAGTCTGTCTCTGGAGGAGGTTTTTCTCTTTCCTCAAAGACTAGATGGCTAACTTTTGGGCACCTAGAGGCAGGAATGATGAATGACAAATGCATTAACTTTGAAATACTCAACATTCAGTGTATTTCATGTTTCCTTTAAAATATTGGCTGTTGCTGTCTTCACACCTTTTTATGTATATCAGAGGCTTTAGGAATGTATGACTTAATTCCTTTTAAACTCGGTGAGAACTAAGATTGTGGAATCTGTCATATCAAATCCTTTCTTCTCTGAAAATGCAAAAAGACATGACTGAATAGGAAGTAAGGTACAATCAGTCCAACAAGATTGCTGGTTTTTTTCTAGCACTTCGTTTATTTGAAATGGCTACAATGTTTGTAATAACATAAAAAAAAAACAACCAAAACCCTCCCTTACCCTATTTTTGGCTAAAGCAAAATAATTAATTTTTCACAAGCTGTTATGTAAATCTATAGATTGTTTAGCCTTTCTCACCTCCAAACACCCAAACGAAAAAGCAACAAAAAAGTCAAAGTACTTAAAACTAGAAAAAATGTTGATAAATGAAGTTGCTGACATTAGAGGTTCAAAAACTGCAGTCATTAAAAAGCCACCTACTGACACAAATTCTGTAAAAAACGTTAGAATTTCACTCTTCAAGGCATCTTTAAAAGTGCATACTAACCATTTACTTATAATGAACATGTAATGTATTATAAAGTAGGCTTGGCCAAAGTTTGGTAACAATGGAAGGAGTTTTGAAGAACAGGTAAACAAACAAAATCCTAATCTTTTTTTGGTGCATTTTTTTTCTCTTCTTTGCAAAATGCAGAGATAATTCTTAGTTGCAGTGATTACTTAGGCCTTGTTTCATAGTGCAAGCTTTCCTCATAAACCTTTCCTTGAGTATACTTATGTGAAATTCTTGGAAAGAGTCCATAGTTTTTTGTAAAATAAATCATTGCAGTTTCTCTCATAAAATAATTAGGGACGGATAGTGAATTTAGACATAATTCTGACCAATGAATTATTTTCTGCAAAACTGTCCCTTCAACTTTTAGTGATAACCAATATGTATGCTTTAACCATTGTGTGTTCTCCATCAGTACAAAGATAGCTCTGTAGTATTACTGGGTGAAAGCTAAGAATGCATAGGTGACATTTGTCTGAAAAACATATAAGCACATGTTTATAACTTTACCATGCATTCTTTACTCTTATAAGTACTGCCCTGATAAATACTTAAAGGCATGAATATTCTCATTGTCTTTTCAAATCACAGTATCTCAGTATGCAGCTGACCACACTAAGGATTCTTAATGATCCAACTAAAATTTACTTTATTTAACAGAATTCTTTCCTGTTGTGATTCACATAAGAAATGGAAAATCAAAATTCTGATCTTGCTGAGTTAGAGTGCATAAGCATTAAAGTTGCTCAGGGGAGGGTATACTACAGAAATATGTCTCAGTCATCCTGTTGTTGGCTTGTTCCTGTTCTGCCTGAGCCAGCTAAGAGGAGAGGAATTAAAATAAGAACAGTTCATAGCTCTTTGTCACTCTTAGCCATGCTATATATGGTACCTTCAACCTAACACTAAAAAGTTCTGCTAAGCACTTGATTGACCTCATAGTGCTGCCTCATTGCTAACTTAATAACTTTGCCTGCTTGATAATATTTTTGATGGAAATCTTCCATCAAGAAACTGAGTTTCAATGTGATCTAAATAATCTGCAGGGGGTTGTTAGTTTAGAGGAATTTTTGCAACGCAAAGTCAAAATATGATGCTTTGATCAAACCAAAATGCTTCATTTTGACAGTTCCATTTTTATTTATTTCATAATGGTGATGTATGTGTACATTATGTTTGATGTTATGTTCCTAAAATCTAATACTGGTTATACTACTATAATATTAGAACTTCAGATATAAAACTGTATGAATTATAATATTGAAAATAAATGCTTTACTGACTCAAACTAAATAAAAAATGTTGAGTTTCCCTTCAGAAAAGTATGTTCCTCATCTGAACTAGAAGAAAATTGGAATGAAAATGGTCTTCCAATATTAAAATTTTGCACAGAATGGAAATGTATAGTTTTTGAATCCTACTATTCTCGATTACACTAGAAAACTCAAATGTGCAATTTTACTCAAACACATTTTAGCCTAACTGAGAAACTTTTAACATAAATTCTACTGCTGTTACACATTCTGGTACCTTTGTCCAACAGAAGAGAGGACTATGTTATAGAGAGCCTTGTGCTATATGGGAATGGGGAATGCTTAAAAATCTGAAGAAAGGCAAAGAGAGAGATACTGATGCAAGGACCAGGAATATTTTAAGAATCCTTTTACTATTTGCCAAGCATTATTTCCTCTGTGCTTAGGATGGCCACCATTATTCTTTAAAATTATTCCAGCTCTGAATTTACCCAGGAGAAGGAATGCCATTTACTGAATCATTGTTAATGTAGTTTACAGCTGATTCTAATTCAAACATGGTCTTCAGCTCTGAAATGGACTGATAAAACGCTTTATAGTGACTTTGAGAGAGAAGCAGAGATCTGTTCTGTCGCTGGATTTCCTTCTTTATAGTTTCTTCCTTAGACCTTTTATAACAATATGAGTTACAAGGGAAGGGTTCTGTTATGTGAATTTCTATTATTATCTTGTTTGTTTATTTTGCTGACTCTGAAGTGTTGTTTTTCAGGTTTTGTGGGGTTTTTTTTGGGTGGGGGTAGCTGTTTCAAAAATCTCTTTGCAGTCATAATTAAGAAAATGGTTAAACCTGCTATCAATTAACTTAATTAATTTAAAAAGTTGATGGGCACCTGGAATGGAAGTATTTTGCCTGCAGCTGAGCTGAATACAAGAGTAATTTATTTTAATAATGAATGGTAAAGGAAAAATTGAGCAGAAACACTGTGTGGGAAACTGTCAGAGGGTTAAAATAAACACATACTATGGTTGGTGATAATGATTCTGATAGAGGACTGAGATTTATTAAACATTTTAATATTAGTATCATAGAAGGAATTTAAACATAACTGGGCAAATACATTTTACAGTAAAAGAGATCATCTTCCTTAGAACTGAGTCAAATTTAGTGGTGATGTGAAGAGTGGCTGTTGTCAATCTACAATAAGTAAAGAGTGAGCTCAATTATAAGTGTATAGTAATACCCTATGAGTACATCGTCACTCTCTCTATTCTAGTACTCTGAAAGTGTCTATGTTTTCCTATGTGTGATATTATCTACAGAATTCTGCTTTAGTCAGTTTTATTTTGATATACTATAACTACAGATGAATATGCTCAGATCAATGTGCTTCATGCTTGTGAAGCCAAACGTTGGGCACTCAACATTTCTAAATGTAAAAGTTGGTTATATTCAGATTGTGAAGTTTATTGCTAATATACTGGAAAAGTCTTCAGTGTAGACTTCACTTTGTTCTTAGTGAATTTGATGGTAATACAGCCAGTCACTGAAACAGAAGTATATTTAGCTAGTATTAACTGCTTCAAAAATGCAGTGTATGGTTTTGTGTGTTTTGGGCAATGCTTTACATTTTTCATATCAGTCACCTTTATGCATTTTAGAAACAGAAAGGAGTTCTTTATCATACCAAATGATGCCTTTTTACAATTTATTTCTATTCAGTTATTTGAGATATTAATACAAATCAAAATCCGGTGAGACTTTATGATTATTAGATATTTCACCTATAATTTAATATTTTAAATATTTATTCATATATTTCCTTTCACAGTTAAGATATTTATCTTGGACATCCAAAGCTTCTATATGTTCAAGAGCAAAGGGAAAACAAGTAATTTTAAAGAATTGTGATATTACTAAGGCAATATGTCTTTCTTGAATATAAAAGCAACATGTTTTGAATCTTTTAACAACAGCAGACAGAACCATTGTGAAAAGTATTTTAGCCAAACCATATCTTAGTATAACGATGCAAAATGCACTGAGAGAAGGGAACATTACAAGGCCAAATGGATTGGCTTAAGCATTTTCGACACATGCCACAAGTTCACATAATCAGCCTGAGGCAGTAGGAAACTTAAAAGCTAGTCTGATAGTGTTTCTTACAAATATTCTTTGAATTTTATTACTTGTCTCCCACATGAGGCGTAATAGTTTCAATGTTCTAATTAGTACTTGTGTATATTGCTATTACTTTGTCTCTTTAATCAGGTTATTAAGTCTGTTATGGAGATTCCTTATAGAATCACACTTTATAATAGTGTTTCTAATTTGAATATGTCCTTTTTTATGTTGTCTGAATCTGAAACATCATAAACTCTTTTTATGGGTCCTTTGATAGTAGTCACTTTCCTGTTTTATGCTTGATTAGAACATACAGTACTAAGTAATAAAGAAACTTCCTGAAGCTTTGGAGTTTTAGTACCAGAAAACATTTCAGTTTCCGCAGGCTTTTTTTTCTCTCTGACACTGGGTCAGATAAATACATCCTTTTGTCCATATTAAAGTGTTAAACGGAAAATATGTAAGAAAGAAAGCATATTTGTTAGATTAGAACAGATTTTATAAAATTTCAGAGACTGATTTTCAGTCTTGTTTTAAACAATGTATATAATAAGAAATTATCTAAAACCAAAAATGAATTGTGATAATTTTCTCAAGTTATCCATATAATTATAAACATCAATTTAATATCTAAAATTATGTTTAGACGCCAGTAAGTAGTAAGAAATAACACAGAAATCCATGTCACCCTCACTCTGTCTTTCACTCAGCCTTTCTGAAGAGATAAACTCACCATTGAATTCAGGGAAAATTTTTCAGTTTTAAGGAACTTCATTGTAATAACTTGCCTTATCCTGGTACTGCATTTGATAAAACAAGATATTAAGTAGGATTTTTATAAAAAAATACAGAAACTAATACTTTGAGTAAACCATAAAAGCAGGTCAGAAATTGACACAAAGTCATAAGGATTAGAAATTACCTAAAAGGCTTCATATGAGCGAACAATGGCAAAATAAGGTAAACCTGGTTTACATAACAAGAAATAGCTTTTAATAAAACTTAAGAAAACAATAACCCCATCTGATGTCCCCATTGGAATCCTCTGAACTCACAGTTCAGTGAAGTAGTTTCCAGCTGCAGTGGAATTTGGGTCAGAAACCAGTTGTTAATGGACTACAGAAAGACAGTTCCTTTGGCTCAAGAATGTACATAAGATGGTGAAACTCAAAGAACGGCATACGTAATGGAAGATTTATCAGTAGAGATTAAAACATTAAAAATATCTATTTTCTGAACAAATTATGAAGTGGGGGATAGATGTAAGAATTTATATTGTTTACAATCAACTGTAATTTAGAAATAGGAGTATTACCCTAATTCAAAACTAATATCTGTTTAAAGGAGAATAATAGGAAATAATCCCTTCTGCCAGATATTTTACATTCTGCAATTTCCTTCTCAATTGGAGTGGTACCTGTCCAATACAAGCAGTTTGAAAACATGCACAAAAAATCATTTTCCAACACAGACATGGACAGTAATTATTGGTATTTGTTTATACACAAGATCTAAGTGACCAGGAGTTAGTTATTGTTAAAATTGAAATGTTAATATTGAAACTCCATGCCTCAAAATCTATAGTGGAACTTCATAAATGCAAGTTCACTGTCTGGTGACATTTAGTGCTCACTGTATTTCTGTCACTCTGGGTTTTTGTTTGTTTGTTTGTTTTCCTCTTGAGTACTATCAGTAACATTACAAGGAAAAGTAAGTCAGTTGTCAGCAATTGCTTTCTTACAGAGTTCAAACTTGGCATAAAACTCACAGCTTCGACCTCATCCTCTCACAAAGTAATTCTTTTGCCCTGAGAGGACAAAAAAAAAAAAAAAAAAAAAAGACAATCTATCTTTAACAGTGCTTAGGAAATGCTGGCATTTTCAAGCAATCTTTGGGGATTTTCTCAGCTTTTTCTAAAATAGAAAAGGTTGGAAAACAAAAGAGGGTAAAACAGAGAAGGAACTGTTCTGGGGTGCCCCCTCTCTGCCTGATTTTTGAATGGTTTCTGAGAAAAACACTTACAAATTAAAATGAGACAGTCTTGTCCTGCAACTTTCTTCTGATTTTCTCTGTTTATTGGAAACATGGAGATTCAACTGGAGCATTTCAGATCAGCAGTTTTGTTGGAGTGAATACATACAAAACACTCTGTGCTACATCCTTCTATGCAGAATATAATACTACTGTCTTTGGGATTCTTTTGCTGTTTTTCCAATGTAGAAATTTTAGCAATGCAAATAAGGATTTAGATGTGAGAAAACATTTTGAGATACTCCTACAAAGACTAAAGAATTAAATTGATCCTTATGTGTTTTCTAAGGTGTCCTTATAAGGAAAAATATGTTAATTGACAGTCTGGAAAGTCAAATTTATTCACGCTTTTTGTTCTTTGTTTTGTAGTAAACACACTAGCTAAATTAAAAACTTGCAAGTTTCAAGAAATATGAGACTGAAAATACTTTAAGTATTTATACGAAATGTTGACTTTTAATACTGTCATTGCCATTTAATGGCTATTAAATGTGTGCATTCTTATGCTAATTTACCAAAACATGAACAACACCATAACAATCAATGGCAGTTTTCACTGGTTTTGGTAATCTCAGTAGAGACAAGATGTGAATACATAGAGGATTGTTTAGCTTCTCTTCTAAACAGCGGACAGTTCAGGAATTGACTGAAGGTTTGTACATGCAAACTATTACCGCTTGTGCTTTATTTTTTCTACAGATTTGAAGTAATTTCCTGGCTTATCAGTCCTAAGAGTCTCCTTATGAAAAGTGTTAATCTTTAGAACAATCAATATTACTTATTTCTTATTTAGAGTTGTTTCAGAAGCCTAAGGACTCAAAGCTAATGCTTAGACATTCTCGTCTAGAATATACTTATGTCTCTCTATCCAAAAAGGGTGTTTGTCTCTCTCATGTATTTCAATTGTAAAGTTTCTTACTGTAATCACATGAGGAATAGTTTCATTTGCAAGCACAGCAACAGGTACTGGACCACATCTTATAATTGTAAAAAGTTTTTTAGCTGTTATACTAGCATAAGGCATTTTATGAAGTAATTTAGAAAAATGTAAGTGGGACAGAGCTCTTGAATTTAGCATTTTTCTCTTACTCTGCACAATTCACACTGGATGGAAATGTACTTGCCAGTTTCACATAGCATTGGAATCTTTCACAGCTATTACTGTGTTTGTGTACAAGACTGAAAAGCCTGATAAATTGTGAAGCTGCTAACATCTATTACAGTTCAACAGGAGAAGCAGAAAGATTAACATGTGCATAAATAATCTGAAGTAGGAACACACTACATATAATGAGAAAGTAAAATATTTTTCAGTTTGTCCATAGGAAAAAAAGAGGAGGAAATTGGCAATGTGCTTGCTTTAATGTGTAGCAGGTAAAATGAAGGCTTCCGCTAAGAAACCGACCATTTTGTTGCAAAATTTTTAAAACTATAATAAAAAAAGCCAAGAAAAACCTAACCCAAACCAAGCATTAAAATAATAATGGAAATAAGGTATTATCTTATGCTATCTGAGTATGTAAGATCTGTCTGCTTTCACACTGCAAATTATGATTAACCCAGTAAGAAGTCACTTTATCTACAGGACTGCAGTGAAAGAAATGATAAACAGATCCATTGTAAAAAAAAAAAATTAAAAAAGGATCTGTTTCAATTATATTATGTCTTCAGTAAGTGCTGGCTTAAAGCAAATGTAAAAACACAAATCTATCTGAGTAACTATTTAGATTCAAATTTTAGAGAATAAATTCAGGCCATGATATAGCTCCAAAGCATAAACACCTAAATTTGGATAGCAACATATGAGATTGTTTTCTAAGAGAGAAGTAGATTTCACTTCACTAATTTAAAAAAACTTCCAATCACAATTAGGGTGTCCAGGATATTGGGGATATTCACATATGACTCAGAATAGTATATGGAAGTTTCTCTTAAGGTATTTTCTTGGTTTAGATTAGGCAGATCACATTATGAGATCTAGCCATATATATGATATAATCGATACGTGGAATTAGGTGAAATATAGTATTCCTTTAATGTACCTGCAACAAGTAGTATCAACTGGAAACTGAGAAATCACTGTGAGAAAAACATGCTAAAGGAAACTAGAGGTTCTGTATGAAATACAGCTACCACCAGAACTATTTGAATGGCCTATAGGATGATTTACTCACCTACTCATTCTACGCCTCCATAATACTCATATCTGGAACACCAGAATGAAGAAGAAAACTCTGAAGACAAAAATGAGCTCTTCAGGATTTAAATTTTAAAATCATGGGGAAACAACCATGAAAGAGCAATTATGCTCCAGTTATTTCATTATTGATTGTTAATAATTTTCCATTGCAGAAGCTGATCAATTCCAATTTTATCAAAGTATACTGGCACAACACACTGTTCTGTCTGACAGAATATGATTTTTAGCATTGTTACTCTGAGATGACATGAGAAAAAAGTCTGGGTTGTTAAAAAAATGTGTTCATGTCACCATGCATGTGACTACTAAGGAGTGTTATTCACACATGGTAGCTCATAGGGCATCTCTCTAATAACAATAGGTGACAGAAACAAAATAGTTCTTGTTTTGGCCAATAATCAAGTTTTGTAACCGGAAGATCATTTTGCTGCTATAGCTCTATGGATAAAGGACTACTGCACTGAGGTTATCTGTGTATTTATAGTTATTTCATTCCATTGACCATTTTTCTTATTGAACTTCTGGGTCTCTTTGGTTTTTTTCCTTTATTTTTTGATTTCCTTTATTTGTGGCTTGGTTTTTTTGGATTTTTTTTTTTTTTTTTGTAATGTCAGCAATCTTTTCTTTCAACCTCCACTAAAGTTTATATTCTGGTTAAGTAACGCAGTCAGTGTTCAAAAAAGATAGAAATCAAAGTCTGGAAAAACCCAGGCACTGAAAGATCTAGAGAATGACCAAACAAAAAAAAATCAAAGAAAAGTGAAGAAAAGAAGAAATAGGAGCAGCTATTCCAAAAGTAATGTATGCTCCGAGAATTATGGGGAGCTTCGAAGCTATAATCGACATGATATAAAGATTGTGTTTACACTTCCATTAAGCCCATTTTGACACTGGATTTGATTGGCATTTCAGACAGAAGCAGAAAAGAGACTCTGAAGATTGGTCTGATTTAAGTTTATGTTAGCTGAAATGTAACTTTGGTGTGACATAATTTCATGTGAAAAAGAATTACATCCTAGAAAAGCAGATGAGTCTGGCAGAGGATTTATGTCCTAGAAATTGTAACAGTTATAAAATTACTTATTTCAAACTTATAAAACTTTGGGAGGATGAAAGGGAATTTGTATGAACTTCATTTTTGTTCAAACTGCACTTCTATCCTTACGTTAAAGATGTATCTTAAATTTCAATTTAAATCTAGATATATCTCCATGAAAAACTTACTCTACATACTATAAGAGAAGTTGTTGTTTTACCAAACCCAATTGCAACCGGAGATTTCTTCTCCTATGTCTCATTAGATAGGAAAATACTGTCTTCAAAATACCTCTTGGTTTTCTTTTGCAATCAGTATATTTTATTTCAATGAACATATATTATAATCTAACGTTTGACAGTGTTAGACATTAGCACTAAATTAAAAATACAAATACATAAAATATTCAGTGCTTCTCACATAAGATTAATTCTAAATTCCATATCAATTTAGCTATCATGGTTCCCATGTAAATTTATTTTCATTTCCTGTATTCATCATGATTGGGGAAAGGATCTGTTGCCGTGCCCCTTTTAGATTAAATATATTTAATTTTAGTCAAATAAGCAAAGCCACACAATTGTTAAGGAGCTGATGTTAACCTGCAGCAGAGAATGAGTGAAAGCACAGCACATGGGAAGAGTGGTAGTGGGACAGCACTTGTTTCTTGGAAATTTGCAGAATCTGCGGTGAATTCAGCCACCACTCCTCTTTTGACTGCAGAAGCAGCATTTGGCATTGGCAGTCCAGTTGGCTCTGACTCTGCTTAGGAATGGAGAGTGGCTGGAGATAGCTGTTATACTGTTATTATTGGCAGCTGAACTATGTCTCCTGTGTACCCCTTGTTCCCTCTGGCAAAGAGATACCTGGCAGTAACTCAGTGGAGATGGGAGTGAATAGGAGATATACCTCCCAGACATACCTCCCAGAAACACAGCCTTCCACATATATTTATGAGACACACTTGCACTAGTTCTTGAAATTGAGCATTAACATTTCTTGGAGTATAGACTTCACCATTATAAGGCAACTTGCATAGGACTCATTTAGCATTGCAGTTTGTGCAATTAAATTGGATTTACCTAATGTTTAGGCCCCACAATGCATCTTTAACTGTGGAATCATTCACTCTGAGAGCCAAGATAGAGCTGATCAATGCATGGTCCAGACCCTGGGAGATTCTAGAAGCAGTAGCTCTTTTACAAGTATTTCTTCATTACAGCAGCCATGATTTGGCCACGAGGATTTATTTATATAGCTTTTGTTTGTGTGTTCACCTTATTGAACATGTAAAACATTGGATTAAGCCATAACAGGGCTAAATTATTAGAACATGAGCTAGCCACAGAGGTTAATGAAAATGTAATTAGTACTGGTTGTGCTACATGCAGCTGAAAAGAGGGTCATAAATCCTATTAATCCTTCTTAGTTCGGGAATTATTGACCTGAAATACCATAATGGGTATGGTCTGTAGTGTCAGTGAAGTTGAAGTGCAAGCAGACGATATGTTGCTGATCTTCACCCGTTTCATTTTGAAAATCAGGAGGAGAAAACTGAAGTAGTTTTGCATCATTGTGATGCAGCATAAACAAAGGAAGTGATGAACAATGAAAGCTTAGTAATTTTTCTGTAGTGCCATGTATTTGATTCATAAACAGAGCTGTAGATAAATATCATGTATATTATTCATGGCAGGCATCCATTTTTAAGACATTTTATGCTGTTCTGTAGTGTAATATAAAGTTAATAATACCATTTTAATAACTTACCTAACCCCCCAAAATAAAAAAAATAGAACAAACCCCAGTAGTTCATGTGATGAGATATGAGTCTGCTAGATATATCTAAAGATATTTCCCATAATTAGTTATGGCATTAGAAATGGGAAAAAAGTAATGCTTAGCTAAAAAGGTTCTAAATAAAATGAAAACAAAAAACAAACAAAGCAAACAAGAAAACCAAAACACCTCTCACAAAACTCCAAGCCACTCCAATATAGCTCTGTTTTTAATTACATATGAATTAATAGTTAAATATATTAGTGCTTGCAGGCTTCCTGAATGCCTGATTCACAGTTAAAGAGTATTAAGACTTCTCTTTCTTTAGATTTCTCCTGACTACTTACAACTATTTCTGTTCTTGATTTTTTGTTAATTGTCTCCCTTATTGTTCACTATAAGCCAATCTGAGAAAGCTAATACATTGTAAAGGCTAATTTAGGCACAACATTAGTATTTATTAGAGACAATTACAGAAACAGTTAAGTGTAACTGAAAATAATATTTTGAGTCCACACTCTCTTTGCAAGTATGCAAGGCAGCAATGATTCTTTTTAGTTCACTCCAGGAGACAATAAAAATATTGCTAACATGAAGCAATATTCCCCTTTGGAATTTCATACCTTTTCAGGTTTACTTGGGTCAACTGTTCTAGCTATTTTACACAATTTATGAAACTTTGTCTCATTCCTAGACACAGACAGTTTATTCCTGAAGTACATCAGCTAAGTTTTTTAAGATATCAAAAATCATGATGCCATTAATGGATTTACAGGAGTTAAGAAACGCCTTAGATAGTGCATTTAATTAACACATTGAATTACTAGTGTATTGCATTTGTGCCTTTAAGGGTATTTGGTTGTTGTGGTCACCCCTAGGGAGGAGTAAATAGTGAATAAAACCACCCCTATGAAATTTAAAAAAATGTTAAATATATCCCCAGAGGGTAATGAAGTGTTAAGGCAAAAGTTAACATCCTGCTGTATTGCACTGTTCAGTAGGGCAAGAGCAATGCTGTGGTATGACAACCTGTGGCAAAATAGAGCACCATATACACTAGAAACTTCTCCCTTTTCCAGACACCTATTCTTTGTTTTGATTGGAATCAGCAACGAAATAATAAAGTTAAATAATTCTCTTTCATATGCAGTTCATATGAAATTGATATGATGAGCAAGACAAATGCATCCACTTCTTTTCATGCCTGCATCCTCACTGCAGATGAGAATTATCAGGAGCTTACATTCCAGTAAGCCAAATAGAAATTGATCTGTGCAATTTAAAATCAAGCTTATAAAATCTCTCTTTTGTTTTGAAGGATGAATTTTATCTTCTTGTGATGGTAAACAACAGATCAGATGATTCTAGCAGTCATTCTGCACAGTGTCTTGGTTGACTGGATAGAAACAAGTGTTTTACGTAGAGTTTTAGAGGAGTGGACATTGACTTTACTGGGGAACATTATATGGTCTTAATTTGCAAAAATATTAACCAGTGTTTTCATTCTTGACCTTACAGCTGGTCTTTTGAAGAAAAATGATGCTCAGTCATGTTTGAAGGCTCGACTCTTTTTCAGCCAAAAATTGCAATTTGCTACTGGTCACTTGAAAAGAAAAAAGTTAGTGTGTTTTTAAGTCACTGAAAAAATAAACAAATTCAACAAACAGACACATAGAAATGTTGTGGTGAGAGGGAAAATACAGGATGTTTATAAATGTCTTGGTAGAAAATTTGGGCAATTATCTTGCAGCTTTGTGTGAGTTCCACTCATCCCAGCAGAGTTCCAAGGGAATAGATTTCCTTCACATATGAATGCAGTTGCAGGATTGAGCCTATCTGATGGGAAGTTTGTCTTCATTCCTACTGTAGTTCAGCACAGTCCTACCATGCTTAAAGAAAATGAAATTGGTAAGACATAGGAAAAAGAAAGTCTATGAACCTGGCATAACTTGACATAATGCTCGTCAAACACAAAACTGTCAACTTAATTAAACTTGTTCTTGGTGTAAAATCACTGTAAGCTTAAAAGCACTTAAGTCCAAGAAAATCAAGTATCTCGTGTTTTATTAAAATTTTAGTAGAATTAGATGTTTCTAATTCCTCTTTTCCTATTATTTTTCATTCTAATTCTAATAGTAAAGTTGTGAAAATTATCTTCTAAAGAGAATTGAATATTCAATATCTGTCATCTTATGCAGCCTTTTCTCTAATAAATGATAATAATACTTTTTATACCTATATATTATAAACTTATGATTTTCTCATTGCAGTGATATACTTTAAAAAAAAAAAAAGGAGAGGGAATTAATTCCTTCAGAACTGAGTGAGCTTCTAAAATTTTGAAGACAACTTTACTGGTCTTGTTAAATGATCTCTGTCCAAAATAAATCCTAGGTGAGTTCACAATATTTCACTTTGTCAGAGAACAGTTTCAATAGACAGTAAAATATTATTAACTCCTTAACAAAAAATTATGCCAAGATCCACTTTACAATAGAGATGGCTTAGGACTTCTGAAAAAAAAATTCTTCACAGAATAAGAGGTGGATATCATTCTATGTTTTTGCAAGGTTTGAGAGGTTGAACGCATTCCTCTAGATTTGTTCCATCAGGTTCATGTCTTTCCTGTGCTGAGGATCCCAGAGCTGGATGCAGTACTGTTGGATTTCTGGGCTTTGAATGCACATGTCCCTCATATCTCATTCGCTGGTACTCCCAGTCCTTCTCGGCAGGCTGCTCTCAATCCCTTCACCCCCCAGCTTCTGTCAAAACTGAGGGTTGCCTTGACCCAGGTGCAACACCTTTCATTTGGCCTTCTTGAACCTCATGAGGGTCCCATGGGCCCACTTCTCGAGCTTATCCAGGTCACTCTGGATGGCATCCTGTCCTTCAGTTGTGTCAACCCTACCACACAGCTTCACATCATCTGTAAATCTCCTGTCAGCGCACTTGATATCACTGTCTATATCACTGATGATATAAATATTACTATTCTCAGTACGGACACCTGAGGAACACCACTTGCCACCAGTGTCCACTGGGGCATTGAGTCCTTGATCACTGCCCTCTGACACAACCAGCTGGAGACCTGTCCAAGTGTCAGTCACCACTGACGAGTCAATGGTAGG
Source organism: Pseudopipra pipra (assembly GCF_036250125.1). NCBI lineage: Eukaryota > Metazoa > Chordata > Aves > Passeriformes > Pipridae > Pseudopipra > Pseudopipra pipra. The sequence continues at coordinate 66,360,056 of NC_087550.1, read as the reverse complement.
TTCTTCTTATAGACATAATACAGAACAGAAACAAACAGTATATATAAACTGCCATATACAATCCCCAGGTAGCTAGATACAGATTCTATTATTTCCCTATACTCATTACAGGAACGGTTTTTTGAGCTGGGAGAAAGGTGAGGAAACAGTTGCTGATTAGTACTGAGCTGGAATTATTTCCAGTCTTGTGGTTGGTGTTTTCTTTTGGGTTGTTTTTTTTTTTTTGGTTGGTTGGTTGGTTTTGTGGATTTTTTTCTTTATTATTTTAAATCAAATTAATTATAAACTTAAGATTCATTCTTAAAGTGATATTGTAATTGGCCTTTGGAGTGTTTATATACATATATGTACACAGACACACACATAGGAGTTGTATATATAGACATATGTTAATGCATGAGATATACATAATATGTTATAATGCACTGGTTGCTTGTTGCTAACAGACTACATGAAGGATGATTATGATGTGCTTAGAGTATTTCCCACACTTGATACAACATCTCTGGATTGGATAAAGACAGACAATAATTGAGAGCATAGGGAGAGTGCTAATTTTCTTTGGTTAAACTTAAGGTTTCAGTGGCTGCAAGTTGCGAGTTGCAACCTAAACATATTTTGTTCTTAGTCCATAGTAAATGCCTGAGCAGGCAATTTTGTGTGTATATAGTTTTCTCAATAGTGTTAGATAAAAGTTTACCCAGCCTATGTGGAATCCTCAAAAGTATGATCAGCAGATTCTGTAGTCACTTCTTTCTCAATACATTATGCAAACACTTTGGAAAGGAGATTAGTTTCTTCCCAAATAGCAATGAGATATTGTTTCATTAAAACAAGTTAATGAATTACTGAAGCAGCATTTTGTGGGCAAAGTTTGAGAAGACTATTTTCATACTATTAGTGATTGCAGACTAATATCTAAAGAAGCTTCTCAGTTATGAAATGCTGACTTTCCACATTTCTTCCACAATCTATTGAAATAATGCAGATCTAAGTCATAGGTACGTCACCCAAATGGTAGCATTTCCAGAAAGTGGAGTTGAGTTTGGATTATGTTCTAAACATATGAAATGGAGGCCTAAACCTTAAACATATTCCAGCATTCAGGTTTAACTCCATACAAAATTCAAAAATATGGGTCTATATTCAGTCCTCATCATTCAGAATAGGACAGAATAATTGTATTCACATATTCTTATAAAATTCCATTCAATTATATTTCTTTTTTCTTCTGACAGTATTACTGTATGTTTCTTTGGCTATCTAAGCTATGCTACTCAGTATTACTGGGAACAGAATCTGTGTTTAGGCTTTCCAAATGAAATCATTAATACTGAAGTTATGCCATGAGCTGATCCTAAAGGCTGATTGCACCCAGGGCTGCAGTGAATGCAGGATAGAGGCAGATACTGCTTGGAATTCTCTGATCCTCCTCATCTGAAGTTGATTTGATGACATTAATTTTTTGGCTCTCCAGTGAGAATGGACTGTAAATTTTTGGTGTTAGGACAAGTTTTTACCATGAAGTACAGACTACATATTGTATAAGATTGAGACTTGCTATGCTCCAGAAGGCTGCTTTTTATTTTAAGGACCAGTTGCATTCCAGTTTTTGTTAGTATAAAATTCTCTTGTTTGTCCTAGTATCTTATACACCCTACACAAGAGGCTTTTTATCTGTCCTCCATTAGATAATTGCATCAATTGGCTTTTGTCTTCAGACATGAGAAAAAACATGTTCGTTTTAACTGTAAGCAAACCTTCATTCTTTCTGTAATTGTCAGTTAGATAGTACTATAACCACACACTACCAGAAACTAGGTATTCCATTAAATATATATCAGACAGACTAAATAGTTTGTAGGCTTCTAGAATCTACAGCAGTTTGGATCATGTTTTGATAAAACATATAGAGCACACACTTGCAGTTGGTAATTTACCTGGAAAATATTTGGAGAAATACAAGTTTTTAACTAACTTCTTGATTAGACTGCTAAGACCTCTTTACACGCTCAGTGGGCTTACATCTTGTTTACAGAATACAGCTGACTTTTGTACCATGAAACATATATTTTTTAAATTACATCTCTGCCTTAATTTGACTCCTTGACAATTAAAACCCAATGCTTATATATTACCCATATAATCAGTATGAAACATATTGACATATATGATTACTGAGATTGTTTAAAAATTAAAAATATACTTGCAGTGATAAAATCTGTTATAACCAAGCATATCTCTTTATCCTTTTAATTCAGTTGAGATTTGAAGAATAATGTCCTGGGATGAATTTTCATAGGACCTGGCATGAACAAAGTCTCAAGACCACTGCAGGATTCAGTGTGCTGATGCAGAACTGCAATTTAGAGCAGTAACAAGGTCATTAAGGGTTATTCGTCAATCTTCCCTAATGAGCTGCTCAGCCTTTTCAGCATTCGTGTGTGTTGCTGCTGACACAGGTCTCCCAGATCATGGTTTGTCACAATTGCTAGTCTCACCTGACTTGAAATGCTTCAACCATCTGTACACATTTCTCAGTTTCATGGCTTCAACCTTGTACAGTTTGCATATTCTTATGAGTCTCTTTACTGCCTGAACTTTCACTCTGCAAAACTTCTTTCCTTACACATGGTTATATATGGTATCAGTAACATCTCTTACAATGCTCAGTTCACTGACATTCAAACAACTGCTTTAGAGACCCTCAAGAGCTGAGAAGATATGCATGCAGAGTCCTGAAAATACTTAACTAAACACATTGAGAAGGTATTTTGTCTCATTTTAATGTCAAAAGGCTTATGATACTCAAGAAATTTTTATAGATCCATTGACAACTAAGTACCACAGAGCCGCTTGCTCATTTGCTCATTTCTCCCCCTGCCTACCACTTAGGTTGGATGGGGAAGAGAATTGTAAAAGAAAAGAGTAAAACTCCTGGGTTGATATAGGAACAATTTAATAATTGAAATAAAGTACATATAATAATAACAGTAGTAATTGTAATGAAAAGGGGGGGGGAGAGAGAGAAAGGAAAGACCCCAAGAGAAACAAGTGATGCACAATACAGTTGCTCACCACTCACTGACCAATACTCAGCCTGTTCCCGAGGTACAATTGGTGACTCCAAGCCAGCTTCCCCCGGTTTATATACTGGGCATGACGTCCTATGGTATGGAATATCCCTTTGGCCAGTTCCAGTCAGCTGTCCTGGCTGTGCTTCCTCACAGCTTCTTACCTGCTCACTGGCTGGAAACTGAAAGGTCTTTGGCTTAGGCTAAGCACTACTTAGCAACAACTAAAACATCAGTGTGTTATCAATGTTATTCTCCTATTGAATCCAAAACTCAGCAGTGTACCAGCTACTAAGAAGAAGAAAATTAACTCTACCCCTGTCCAAACTAGGACACGTGACTGAGCTAAGTGACCCATGATGCAGTTGCTGCATATTTACCATGTTGCTATAAATCTATTTTATGCAAATTGACCACCACAACCACTCTGAATTAAAATTAATATGAAAAAGAAACACATGCCAAATTGTTAATCAACTTTTTTTAGATGGGCAAAAGAATCAAAAGGTTACTAGAAACTAAGCAAAAACAAAATTAAGAAAATAGTCCTTCTGGAACCACACAAACTAAAATTACATAGATTAATGAAAAAACCCTGCTATAAATAAATAAATGCATGGAAATCTAATAAAAATACCCCAATTATTGTCTTGAGAAGAAAAAACAATATATTGAAGAAAAAGTTTTTTTGGATCTTGACTTGTTTCGAATTTTGACTCAAAGGGAAGGCAAGAGAGAGAGGACGAAGAAAACATCTGAAGGCTGCTGGAGACATTCAGAGGAGCTGATGTTATATATACACCTCAGCTCACATGTTTTCTTTTTTTCGTTTTATGATTTGTGGTGTACATGAAGACTAACATAATTTTAACTTGATTAGAGAAAACAGAACAGATTTTTTATTTCCCTGGTGAAATGCACTATTAATTAAAAAAAAAGGAAAAATAAAGAACTTAAATCACAACATTCTTCATCCAACTCCAGCTGTTAAAACCTGTGACCAGGGTACCAGAAATGCAGGTATTTGTGTATGCTTCCATAACTGTATACTGGTTTTATTTGTATGCATTCCCTTAATAGTATAATCTAAATGCATTTTACTTGATAAGTTTTTATGCAGATCTTACAACACATTTTTCTACCACATGTTGGAACATTTGTGCAAAAAAAAATCCCATCTTTATGTTTGAAATTTATGGGAACACAATTAAAATGAGAGGGGTCCAAAGGTATCAAGATAATTACATTTTTCTAATCTTACTAAACAAGATAAATTACCTGCAGGCCCTCTTATAAAAGATGAAATCTTCATAATAAGTGAATTAATCAAGCAGCAGCTTGCTACTGCACATGCATTTATAACAGGAATGATTCAAAGACTTATTTTATGGGGAAATTAATGGAAACAGGCTTTTCATTCTTCTGCACCAATTGAAAACCTCAGCAACCAGCTGCCCACTTGTCAAGAAAACAGAAAGAAGCTGGAAACAAAGATAAATAAAAACACCTTTTTCCTGGCACTTTTGAAGAGAAAAAGCAGCTCTCATTTACAGCAGCCATCTGTTTGTTATTTAATATGGGTGAATTACATGCTGTAATGAGTTTGTTTCTGCATCACTCAGTGCAATGGAACACAAGTTCACTCTCATAATGTGCAGCAGTTTTTAAAAGCTAATCATTTAATTGGACACAATAGTCAATGACAAATGGAGATGTAAAAACTCAGCCAGCTGTAGAGTGAATATGTAATCATTGTGAAATCATATTATTTTACATGCATGAAGACTCTTTAATAGTGGCTAATGTTGGTCAGCACTACAGACTCTGAAGAATGGAAGAAACATGATGAAAAGCAGCATTTCAAAACCATTCTTAATGTAATTGGGCTGTATTCAGGCACATGCTGTATCTGCCATTAAATTTAGGTACTCCAAATTGTTTAGTGGCCTCTCTCATTTTTTGTTTATATTTGCTTTCAACATTTATGGTTCAGTAGGCATGATCTATGGTTTGTTGGGAGTCATCTGATTAGTTTCTCTACAGACTGCCTTATAGTTCCCACTGACTTGGTGCTTGTTTTATTTATAATGCTAGATTAAAATAAACACAGAAAAGAGGAAAGAGTGAATCTCAGGGATAGAAATGGATTTGGGGAATCTAAACTTGGGTTTAGATGTTTTTTGTCTTGTGGTAAAGGATTCATCTGTTTTCAGAACTTAAGGAAGTAAAAAAAAATATTTTTTCTTTAGACATAGATTCAGCCAGTCTGTGAGCTTTAGCCAATTCAATAGACTGTAGTCTTTCTGATGTACTAAATTTATGAATTCTTCACTTCTAACTAAGCATAATGTTTTGGCTTCAAAATAAAGCAAGAAAAATAAGTTTAATGGTGATATCTATCTCCGAATAAGGCAGGACAGATTTGCTTTTTATTTTGTTAATTATTAAAAGAAGCCAGCTTGAACGAGGATCCAATTTATGTTGAAAGATTCAAAGGCCTAAGGAGATTAGATGGAGCACAGCAGCTTTCTGATAGCATGTTTGAATGTGTATTTCCATCCAGTGTCTCATTTTTGCATAACGGTCCGTGTACCATAAGGTAATATAAACAGATATATACAATAGATTTTAAAATATGAAGAGGTAAGAAGTGAGAAACAATACTTCTCTATAAAGCTGAAGCAATTCAGTTTATTTCCTCCCTCAAAATTTTAAGGAATTCAAGACAGAGGAAAAGCCCCTCAAAGAATGAAAAGGATATCACCTCAGCAGCTCTGGGAGAGGGTACTGAAACTCTCAACAGGGTTTAAGTACCTAGAACACAAGGGAGAAAGTGAAGCTACAGAGTAGAAGAGTGACAGACAGATTATCTCCTTAGACAAAAAGGTAAAACGTGGAAAACAGTTTACTCATGCCAAAAGCAGCCACCCAGAAAATACAATAAAGAGAAATACGCTGCAAATTGGAGAAGCTTTTGAAGCATACATCACAAGCACAATTAATATGAAGGAAATGTCACACAGTTCCTAGTGGATGACTAAAAAACAGGAAAGGAGAGTAAATGACAAAGTAGTTTCTAATCCAAGATTTGGAACTCAAGCTAACAAGAGCTGAATGTGCTAAACTTACTAATGATGCATATAGGATGGGAGGCACAATCATAACAGTTAGAGTGACAATGTTCAAAGAAAAAGTGAATCAGTCATAAGCTCCCATGTGAGCGAATTTCTTTTTTCAAAGACAATGAGGAGAAGTTTTTCAGTTAATGGCTGAAGAGTCACACCACCTGTTGCAACCTGACGCAGTGCTACATGGTTTCTGCTGCTTCTAAAGCTCCATCCTTTCATCTCTAGTCCTATCATCCCTAGTAGCAGCAGTAACAAGAGCCTAAATAGAACACTCTTAGTGGTGGGTGGATGGAGGATAAACATAAATTGTATCTGTATAAAAGGAATATGGGTTTTGAAGCTTAATCATGGAGGGAGAAAGGAGAAAAGTAATTGCATGAATGTGGGGTGAAGGAAAAGGCTGTGTTTTGCATAGTGCAGCCTGCAAGATGGTGCCAGATGGTTCTGGTGCCAGAACTTCAAATTTGAATCTGCAGGTGTTGTGTTCCCCCAATTTTAGAAAGTATGAATACCATATTCGTAACAGCAAAATGACCAATTTTAGAAAATTAATGCCCCTTATGTTTTGGTTTTAATACTAGATTCCAAATTTTAAGGAAATAGACAATTAAATGTACAAAAATCCTAGTGACTGTTCTTTTTTTTTTCTTGCAAGAGAAATAAATTATCACAGTGATGTGCTGATGTGATGCTCTGATGTCCTCACCCATTCTACAATGATACCAAGTCTGTGTATTACTTCAGAAGGTTTACCTGAAGGTTGAAATGCACAGAATGGACCTATATGTTTCATAGATACTTCGTTGCAGGAGAAAATAACAACACAGATCACAGTAGAAAAAATCTTAATAAGAGAAATACCAAAAGTTCTATTAGAATTAACCATTTTAATTGTAAGTAATATTGCTTATGGAAGAATTTATAAAGAATCACTGTTCATCAAATATGGAATTGAACTTTTACTGGCAAGCAATATACATATGATTAATAACTGTAAATGGTGGCAGATATCACTGAATCATATCTTATACTGACAGAAAATAAATGCAACTGAAAGTACATGATTTTTCAAATGAAACTGGCAGTAATAAGATTGTGTTACTTCTAGGTCTAAGAAAAGACTTTGTATCATTTTATAATTTTTGTATTATTTTATCCTTACCTTGTTTTGTTCAGATAATCATGTAACACTGTTAAAACAACGTCATTTCTCAAAGAGCAATATATTTCAACAGATTAATGTAGACTATATCAGATTAATTTCATCTTTGAACTTGTTTCTGAGAATTTCATGCCAAAGAACTATCCTATAAAAACGTTCCTATGTCAAATTAAAAATTATATCTATTAATTTTCCCATTTATTCTAAAATAATTTAAAAATCAAAACACATACTTTAGATAATTGAACTTTTGAGATTTTCATCTTTCCATTTCTCTATTATCCCCTCTCTTTTTTCTGTCACTTCTGTATGGACAAGAAGTCAGTAATAAAGTGTTTTACTCCCATGTGCTTCCTAACTACTGCTGAGAGCAATCATATTTGATATCAAAGAATGTAAAAAAAAAACCCACAGTCTCTCTTGAAGCGCTATCTTAGAACACCAAGATGTACAAAGTCTTTGTAAGTTGGAAAGAGCTGAGCACCAATGAGACACAAATATTTCAACACTATCATAAAACTAAATAGGTTCTCTTGAGGCGATATAAGGCATTAAGATTTCCTCGCAAATCCTCATGGAAATCTTACACACTAACAAAACAGATTCCTCTACGTTTTGATCATATACACTTTAGAATAAGCTGCTATGGACTCTATTCACTTCCTGAAGTTACTTATAAATAGTACAGCAGACAGGAATGTACAGTCAAAGCTGTTCATAGGTGCTCATGAGCCTCTGTCCCCATTGTAACTGACTTGAATCTACCAATATCTAAGTAAATAAGATTTTACTTTCTCCCTCTGTAAGTCAACCTTAGCATGGATACATGGGGAAAATGATGACTAAAAATATGTACAGAGACTATTCCTTTTCTGAAGCTTTGGGTATTGATCAATGGTGGGTAGCATGGCCTCTGTATGAACATCAAATCAGACCATTATACTCTTGAGTGCAATTCAACACAATTCTAAGAAGAGTTGCCTGTAATTTTAAATTTCAAAGAATTTAAAACAATAGGAGGACTTGTTATTTTACTGGATGAAGCAAAACGCTCAGATTACATAAAGAACTGCACCATAAATCTATGGGTGTCCAGGAGACTCAAAAACTCTTATTTGCAGAGATTAGTACTTTGTTCTACACATTCATGCATTTAGCTTTTATAGTTAGTAAGAAAACTAACATTAGATAATGTTCACATAAATCTAGCATCAAAATTAGAGCACTGAACCTGAAATTTGAAAGAAGTCTGAACAAAATGTGACTTAGTATGTTCAACTGCATAGGACCTGTTCAGAACAGAAAGATATTACTAGAGATAAGCTCATACAGCTCATTCCTTGTAACCCAGATAATTCTGGTTTTACTTTCCTTTTGAAAAGAATGGAAAAAGTTGGCCAAAAAAGAAAGAAGCACAAGTTGATACACAGGGAAGAGAAAGACAAAACTGAAACCAAAATGTAGTCTGCAGAAGTGGAAACCTCCATTTAATAGTAGAATACTGAGCCATTTTTCCTCTAGGCAATTTAACCATGCATCTGAGTGTTGGAAATAATTCACTATATTCCTTTTTAAAACTTCTGGAATTTAATTCTTCTGACTAAATGTGGACATTGGCAATACAGGCACAGGCATCACAACTAGTTTTGTATAGTCAGTGAGTGATTAGTGCTTATCATTACTATTTACTCTTTAAGAACTATCCAAATATTCCAATTTAAAAGAAAATAGAGGTTTTTAAAGTGAATGCTATAGATATAAATGAGAAAATCCTTCTTCCTGAGTGCCTGAAAGCTAATAAAAAAGCTCCTAAAATAAGACCAAATAAAAAAGAGGCAAGTGTCCATATTTTTTTTATTAGTCTGAGACTGGGACTGAAACCAAAAACTTTGGCAGCTAAGTCATACTTCTGAAAGCGAGCAATGGCTCTTGAGCAGGTTTTATCCACTAAAGGTGGAAGTTTGACCTCTAGGCATCAACATCTCAGCTATTTATGTTGTCTTCCTTTTGTAGTCAGTGAAGAGGAACATACACTGCTAAGGAATGATTTATCTTGAACCAATGTAAACATCTAAAATGTGTCAGCTCAATTGACCCAAGAAGTGTCTGTTTCTGTTGTCTGTCTATAAAATCAGTTTAGACTAACTTAGAGGCAGACGTGTCTCCTTTAGATGTCTAAAGCTATGTTAGAGAAATTCACACATAGAAATTATATACCCCAGCTTTTAGCTTTGCAGCAGTGTTAAAATCACTCTAAAAAGCAACTAAAGAGACAAACAAGTGCAGTCTTTTCCCAATCAGTGCAGATTTAAGTTCAAACTGGAACTCTGCAAAAGTAGTATGTTGACTGACAGGCTGGAAGCAGAGGTTAGATGAATTAAATGCAAGGAACTTTCTCAATTTCTCTGCATTCCCTGGTTTTCTTTTACCAGTTATGTAGCTAAGAAGTGAATATTCAATCTACCAACAGCAAGGAGTTAGAGTAAGCAAGCTTTCTGGCTTAGTGAGGAGGACATTATGCTGGAAGGATCAGAAACCTGGGTCTTGGTCTGAAAATCCTATTGTAGTTCCAATAATGTTTACGTATTTTACCCAGTGACACTGAAAATGCAAAATACATAGCTAGTCTCTATATGGCTCTGGGCCTTACAATCAAGAACAGAACAAGATGTGACAGGCAAGTCTCAATACAAGAGTGACAAAGATGACAGTGATGGGAAGCTTTTGCAGTCTTCAAAGGTTTATTGCTGCTATAACTTTTTTTCAGATTAGAGAAAATAAGGTACTGATGAATCACCAGCAGGCCACTTGCCTATAAAGATTGTTGCTTCTTAACACTTGTTTGAACAAAAAAATTCAAATGAGAGTATTATGTATGTATTAAAATACATAACACTCTATTACAGTTGATGTTACTGCATGTTATGAAACTGTAAAAAACAGAGCAAGCCTGTTCTAGATAAGTCAACAGTAATGTTTTATGGTATTTGAACCCACATTTTGCAGACACCACAGATTCAATTAGGTTAGCTATTTCAGTATCTTTTGAAAATTGTAAACATTTCCCCAAAATGTTCTTTATATGACATATGCATTGTATGATGTGCATTATATGATATGATGTTACTTTTAAAATTCTGGTAAAATGCCACACCAAACTGATCCTTTGTTTAGATATGAGTATATGTTGCCTGCAAACTTTCATGCCACCTGCATGAATCGGAGAGCAGAATTCATAATGACATAGACACTGCCTAATCTAGGGTAAATCTTTTACTCCCTTCTAGTGGGATCATTATCAGCAATGACCCAGAATGACAACCAATCATTGGAACAAAAAGCTCCTATACAGAGACTGAAACGTTCAGCAAGTCTGTCCTCCTCACATTTGATGGGTACATCTCTATTCTCAAAATAGTTCCAGCTGAGGGTTTGGACACATTATGCCTAAGTCTTACACAGATGCAGAGAAAAGGGATCCATTGTATTTCCATTTCCTTTGTCTTTATCTTTCTCTCCTTAGAATTATATGGACAGATTCTTAGCTAGTGTGGATCTTTGCAGCCATAAGCAGCCCACTGTGAAGCATCTTTCTCACTGTTATCTGCACAGAAGAATGCTTGTGGCTGAGATTTTTTTTGCATCCCAATTATTTTTTTAGCAGATGAATTATCTTTTTATCCTGTAAGCCAGACTGCTGTACACAAACATCTAGTTGTGTTCTTATATATCTTGACAAAGCATCTTCTATAAAACCCTGTCAGTGCTGTAGCAGAAAATTGTCATGAGGTTACCTCACAGTATTTTATTTCAACATAATTTATACTTCTGATCTCTGCCTCCAAATATTGTTCATATATTATGAATTTGTTTTAGGATCTTTGTCTTTTAATGTGTTGTTAAAACACCCTGAATTACGTTGTCATGATTTGTTTGTTTTCTGTCTTGTAATTGTTATGTTACAGGTGAAACTGTGACTGACCTGAATTGAAACTACAGGAATGAATGAACTGTATACCCTCTGTCCTTCAGTGCCAGCATAATGAAGCTTAAAACATGGCGAAGAACAAGGAGTGGCAAATGTTATATCTTCCCCTGGGGTGAGTAATTCTAGGGGGTATTGAAAGGACATGCATAAGACATATACAGAACCTTAATTCTGCCTTCTGTAATATGCCAAACAGGGCAATTCACAAGGGGGAAGATAAGCCATGTATTATAAAAGGCAGCAGTAAAATGACTTACCCCTACAGCAAAGGCAAAGCAAAAAAAAGAATTGTTACTGTCTCTTCCCAGGCTCATTCTAGCACAGGACTAAGTTTAAAAGCTTTGTCTCTCTCTTTGTGAGTAGAGTTTTTAATCTGTTTTATTGCCTTGCCCTTGGAGTGAATTAATAAATTTTGCTGGTGTAAGTAGGATGTCCAAGATTCTGTCTGACTAATGTGATTACTATAAACAGTTGTGAGATTTTGTCTAATTGTTGTTTACAACAACTAAAAAATAAATAAGGAAAATGAAAAATAAGAATAAAATTATTAGAAGAATACAGAACTTAAAGGAAAGCAGGAATAATAAATGAAAATTAAAAAAAAAAAAAAGCAGCAGAATCAATAAATGTGCTGGTCTACTCAGTTTCATGATGGAACATTGGGGGTTTGGGCTGAATTTTGCCTGTTTCATATGTCTCTAGTTATAATGGAGAGATGATATAGACTACAGTAACTTTCGGAGCTTATCTCATCCATATGAGTGTCTCATAAGTTATTAGTACCAGAAGCCATAATGAGTTATGTCATACTTCTTTTGCATAGCCTCCAAAGCTTGTAACTCACTGCAAGCCATGAGCAATATCATTAATTTAGCACTTTTTCAGTCTTAGAGATTGTATCCAGATTTTTGAGAATTTTTTCTTATGCTTCACTAGTGATGCATGAAAACTAGTAATGAACGTGAGAATGTAAGGCTGATGCAAATACTCTAATCTGGAGCTCTCTGCATAAACTAAGGACTAAGAAACTCCAGAAGTTTACAAGATCTATTCTTAAAAGCGTAAGGTTTTCAAGATGCAAGGTATCAACTGTTTCTTGGTAGCTTTCATAAGACCTGGATGATGTTCTGAAACTAAGAAATTGTCTTCATTCTTTCAGTAGCATGAATTTATGATCCAGAAACTCTGAAATCTAAAAACCTTTGATCCCAGTGTACCCTACCTCTGGGTGGCCTTTTCTCTTTATTCTGCCTATAATATTTTTTAGGCTACAGTTGAAGATTGAACTGGCATATTATTAAGGTTTTTATACGGAGATAACACTGTACATTTAATTACAGTGATTTAAAAATACTTATAAGGAAGATGGGTTGACTCAATTTTCATTAGCTTTCACTGTATACTACTGTATGTAGCCTCATCAACTAATTGCTAAAGAATAAACTCAATGGAATAATTCATGATTTACAAAGAAGTAAATGAAAAAAAGAGTGATAACTGGTAATTTCAGCTTTTCTAAAGCTCTAAGCAAGTAACTAGAATTTCTCCTCAGTACAATTATACGTATTTCAGTATGATGGAAAGAAACCCAAAGCATACATGAAATGATGCAGGTAGTTAACATTATTGTTGTTTTATTGTTGTATTAGGAGACAATATATTAGTATGTGTAGTCTAGTTACCAGTTCCTAGTTATACTTCATTGGGTTTTTTTGTTTGTTTTTCATTTCATTAGTATAATTTAGAAAAATAAGTTGTGCCAAATTATATAACTAGATCAGAAAAAAACCTCTAGCACTTAAAAAAAAAATTCCTTCTTGTGTTATTTGAAATTTCCTGCCCTTCTTGTTTTTATTATATCTTTGGTTGTGGTCACTTGTCACACATTTCAAAGGTCAAGAGGTTATGATTAGTTTCTGGCACTGTTATGAGGTAAATGTCAAAGTATTTACACGATTTAAAAAAATGTATTGACAGAGGAATAAAGAAGTTGCATTTCGGCTCCTTCTCTTAAAACAGAATACATGACCAAGACAGCACAACGTACATCTCAAAAATGGGGCTCTTAATTTTTAGGGTGTCTTGCTGATAGTCCAGATTGGCAGTCTAGTCAGGTTAAAGCTCTTGCTCAAGTAGCTCCACTTAATCAATGATAAATGTTCCCTTAACACTTGCAAAATGTAATTGTCCATGTATGCAGCGTAGGTGTAACTTATACAAATATATTCTGCATCAATTACAATTTCATCCCAAGAAAGTCTACGTTTGAAGATCAAAAACAGGATTGCAATTTTAAGTAATCTGTAGATGTAAGTAAAGCATAAAAGAATTCATTTGGCTGCTGCAGCCTTTAATCTGACACACAGGGTATATGCATTATGGTATAATCTTTCATTGCAACTATACTAATAGAAGCTTCTCCTAATGAATAAACTCATGAGATGGATTTCAGATTGCTCGATTAGCCCGGATGATTCCTAGCTTTTTAGTGTTTGAATTTGAAACATTAAGTTATAACTTCTTAATGTAATTTCTGTGGGATCTTTAGTAGATGCATTGGTGTTTTATCATACAATTCAATCAATTATTTGATTAGTGACAGTCTTGAACACTACTCTCCCAGCGCTTCAGCACAAGCTCCTTGAACTAAACCAGTTGATGGCTAAGGGCAAAGTAGTTGTGTTCTGTGAATTAGAGAGGGATCATGCTACATTGTAAAAGACTGAGCATCATTCATAGAGAGACTAAACAGGACCAAATATTATTTAACAAATCAGGTACCTAGTAAGGGCCATTTCTATCCAGTCTGCTATGTTTTCTCCAGAAGAGAAGAGAGAGCTTATGTGAGTTGAGTTGCTGTGTCTCCTTGGCTCAGAATAATCCTTCAAGTCACTCTTGTTCCAACTGAAAACCAGGTGAAGCCCCATCCTTCTGGACACAACACTAATATTACAGGTTTTTACTGAGAAACCAGGGACAAAGGGTCCAAAAATTTGGTCTGCTCTAATCAAGATTTGGATTGCTTTGTTAGTTTTTATAATCTCTTAGGGAGATAGGAGATTACATAAAAGTTTATATGGAGGAAAAAAAGAAAATTAGTAATCACTAGATAGAAGACAATCTATCATGCAGTTCTCTCAAGGTCAATAGATAGACTAGCTTAATGCATAGCACTAACTGTCATTATTAGCATCAATTAGGATATTTCCCAAGAATCTTCTAGAAGTTTTGTACTTCTAGAAGCAAATGAGATGAGAAAATAAAGTTCATGCTAAAAGTTCATAGGCAAATTTTTTAATAAGATAGTAATTAATTCATCAGGTAAAATAGAAATCCTTAGGAACCTGGAAAATCCAAGTAGATATCTATAGGACCAACTAATTTCACCCTCTTTTTTATCACAGTACAGTGTTTCTGACACATTTAATAGTTTTGATTTGCATGTAAGTAAATATACTATGGATAGGTATGTGAAAAGGAAAATGTCAAAGAAGGGCGAAGTAGGTACATGTGAAGGGGCGTGCTCTACTGTTGACTAACACTTCCATGGAAGAATTAGACTTTTTGATTCAGAATAAGTGTTAAACAAATATTTGAATATGCAGAAGCTAGTTTCATCTGATTTTTGTTTATACACAGTACATTTTCTCAGTCCAAAAAAAAAGATAATTACCTTTTCATACGGAAAAAAATAAATCTAAACCAATCTATTTATCCCATTTTTATTGTTCTTAACTCTCTTATGCGAGACATGAATGGAAGTAATAGAATTTTTTTTATGGAGTTAGCAAACTTGGGTCATCTTGCTGGGTGAGCAGATATATATATATATATATGTGAAGCTTGCCAAACCTGTGAGCCGTGATGAAGGAGCTTAATTAAAGTTCACGGACAAATTAAAAGTGAAAAAATAGAACAGCAAGAAATGCATTAATTAAGAAAACCTGTGTCTTAAAAAGAGCAGACCCAAGGGTATCAGTACAGTAATAAGTAACAGCAGGGGTGACCATCAGGCAGAAGATAAAATGGAGTAATATGGGGTAGGAGAGCAAGCTGTCCAGGTGTAAAGTTGTTATGAAGTCCATGACACTATGTCTCCAGAGTAGCACTGAAGAGCTCCAACTGAGTCCTCTGAGAAAAGCTATTCTTTACCTGTGTCAAGGAAAGGTCCAATGAAAGTATCTGTTTGAAATCAGAATGATTTTTGTTTATCTTTGTCACGGCAGTACTATAATTCAATATTCTTGTATGCCTTTTCTTAAACTTTCAGGTTCATTTAATAAATACAAGACAAGGTGCATATTTAATGCAAACCAAACAAACAGTATTCTGTGAAGAGAATAGATTTCTGAAACTCTGTGAGATTTTTCTTTAACATTCTTAAGGCTTTGCAGGATATTTTATATTTTGGTCTTCACAAAATTGCCCTGATTTGTATTTTCTATATTCCTTAAATTTTCTTAAGAAATTTATGCAGGTGTTCTCATTTTCTTAAGGGTTAGTGAAGTTTTTTCCTGCTTCCCCTCCAGCCTTCTCCCCTGTGCCCCCCAGCTCTGACAGTTTCATAGAATCATAGAATCTTTTAGATTGGAAAAGACCTTCAAGATCATCAAGTTCAAACATTGACCTAATACTGCCAACTTCACAGCTAAACCATATCCCTAACTGCCACATCTACACAGGGGAGTTCCCTGGTGGTCTAGTGGTTAGGATGCAGCACTCTCACCGCCGTGGCCCGGTTTCGATTCCCGGTCAGGGAACTCCTCTGGGCAGATGGAGCTCGTCAGCCCTGTAAGGCCATCCATCTAAGAGAAGGTCACTCTAAACAAACCTACGTCCTGAGGACCTCGCTGCCACTGTCCAAGCTCGCTCAGCCCTGGCAGATGAACCTTAGGATTAAAGGGTGGGCTCAGTTCAGTGCACACTGTGTCTCACCTAAAAAATCCATTGCGCAGGCTCGAAGGATAATGACCTTTCCCAAATCTTTGTTCGCGAAGACTGGCCATGATGATGACATCTACACATCTCTTAAGTACCTCTAGGGATGGGGTCTAAACCACTTCCCTGGGAAGCCTATGCCAATGCATGACAACTCTTTCAGTAAAGAAATTTTCCCTAATAGACAATCTAAACCTCCCCTGACACAAATTATGGCTACAACTTTATTTCAGGTAGTTGTAGAGAGCAATAAGGTCCCCCCTCAGCTTCCTTTTCTCCAGGCTAAACAACCCTAGGTCCCTCAGCCTCTCCTCCTAATACCTACGTTCCAGACCCTTAACCATCTTCATTACCCTTCTCTGGACACGCTCCAGTACCTCAATGTCTTTCTTGTAGTGAGGGACCCAAAACTGGACAGAAGATTCAAGGTGTGGCCTCACCAGTGCTGAATAAAGAGGGAGAATCACTGCCCTAGTCCTGCTGACCACATTATCTTTGATACAAGTCAGGATGCCATTGGCTCATTCCTAGTGTTGACCAGCATCTCCAGGTCCTTCTCTGCTGGGCAGCTTTCCAGACACTGTTCCCTGAGCTTATAGTGCTGCACAGGGTTGTTGCAACCCAAGTGAAAGACCCGGCACTGGTCATGAGTGCATGACCTGACTATATTAATTCATTACTGTGGATAGAATCCACAGATACTCACCGTAATTTCTCTCTAGAGGAGAAGTATATACTACTAGAGATTGGTTCATTTAATTTTCCTATATACATATTTCTGTCTGTAATAGGTGGTTCATTAGAGATGTTTACACTGTGCCTGATGCTTGTTGGGAGGAATCTCATGCTGTTTCATGTTAATGGAAAGCTGATGAAACTTTGTTGTTTCAAGCAATTAATATTAACAATTTTTATCACAACTATAGCTGAGATTTTGCTCTATGGTGACAGCAGCTGTAGTGAGGCTGTGGTAAAGGTAAAATAAGCAGTGGATGAGAGACCATTTTGTAGTCTCTGTTAATTTCCTGCCCTGAATACAACTGCTTTTTTACGTACAGAGATAGCTATGATTTAATACACTGTATAGGAATTTTTGGAAATCATTTATTATTTATCAAATCAGGACAAGAATTCAATTTTAATTGTGGTACTTTTAATAACCTGTTTTATTTTAGACAACAAACCCTATATCTAGTTAAAAATAATTGTTAGGCTTGTTTATTTAAAAATTATAATAAGCATACGTCACTTGTTTCTTTTCCTCACGTTCTTCCATGAGAGGGACAGGACTGGACAAGATGGTAAACGTCCCTCAATACCAGCTGTAGACTGTTTTATTTTTCCTTCTGCTTCACTTTTCACTGATTTGTCTAATTCTGCTTTCAGTTTTTGCCAATTCTGAAGCAGTTGAAAATCCAGCTATTACAACTGTGTAAGTATAATATCTTTGTCAGGTTGTCAGGATGTCCAAGAATCTTTCTTAATGTGTTATTTAACATTTTACTTCATTATGTAGCTAAAAGGAACAACACTAACACTGGAGATCTAAGAGAACTTATTTACTGGAGTTTTACTTTCTCACAGACAGCACAAAAAATAATCACATTTTTTGAAGATCGTGTGATATTTATACCAAATAGTTATAAACATAATTGATTTCTTTTTCAATTTGTTTCTAAACCTCTTCCCCTCCTCATTTAAATCCAATATTTATTTAACCTCGAGCTTCTTAAGACATGAAGCAGAAAGCTTCAAACTCTTATAAAAACCATATCATTTTTAAATCTTACTCATTTGAATGCAAGTGTCTTACAGGCTCAAACACTGTTGGTTGTTCTCATTGAAGTTTATAATGCTTTAGATATTCAAATCAGCTTTATGCCTTCCATTTGTTATGCAGATTTGCAAACTTTATGTATCACATGGTTTATCTACATTAATATAGCTTTCACTAACAGGACTTAGAGGAATAGATGTATACTCTAAAGATGCACATTTTTAGTACCTTGAATTATCATAAAAACATAAAAATAGTGTCTCTTGCTCTACTCTAATCAGACTCATTTTTATGTGGTTGTCGAAAGCCCTTTTACATTCCACTCTATGTCTGGAGGTCTGTGTATAAAACCGATTCAGAAAAAAAAACCAAAATGAAGACACCTGCTGGCTTATAACACAAATACTAAAATATCTTAAAGCCTGCTGAAAGGAGAATTGGAACAATATGTCATTACTGAAGGCTCACTTGCAAGTTCTAATGTATTATAATGAAAACAGTATGACAAACCTAATGAGACAGTGAAGATTTGGGTAATTGTTCCTACAATGTATGGTAACTTTTCAAGCCGTTATTGGCAAACATAAAACCTAATGAGATTTTATTAATTTAAATGCAGTACATCTGCAAAACATTTCCTTAGTTGCAGTCTCCTCTGCTAATCTCCCTTCCCACACGTACTTGATCCTTTTAAGTTAATTGTTCTGCATAGTACACTTTCTAAACAAAACATACAAAGCACTTACCATAAATGTGCATTAACTTATTTTGCCAGGCTTACTTTTTGTGGGTACACTTTCATATTGATTGGATGGACTACAGCTTCTTTCCTCTCTGTGAAAATGTGTATAATGAAACTTGTGTTTTTACTTGGAATTTGATTAAGGCAGCGTCTTCACATAACAGCCCAATTTTGTCACTGTTCTTCACATTACTCTTCCAGGAGTCCTATGGAAGCAATTCACATTTTGAAAGAGTAATATTTACTATGACTGAATAAGGTCAATATAGCAATACTTTAGAACTTAAATTATTTTTTCTATACAAGCATGTTGATAACTAAAACATACATCATGTTTATTATCTGGGTTTTTTTTTCCTCAGCTTAATAAAGCCAAAAAGTTTAATTGTGTACTTAACATTTCTAACTCTAACCAACCATGAAAACATCAATAACTAAATTTTCCTATTATAATTTCTTTGAGTAACTACTGAGTACTACTGTGTGTAACTGTGATCTTGATAAGGGTTTTCATCGAAATGTTGATCTTGGATAATTCTGTAAGTTTTGGGTGTAAAATTTTGGAATCTTCTCATGGCAACCTCACCAACAGTTCAGGTTCAATGTTTCTGGAAGACAGGTCTTTGTTCTTTCCTTCTGGATCTCTCTTCTGCTCTATTTGAGCTATCAAAACATTTCAGGTCCAGAAACTGAATGCTGTCTTTGATCTGAACTTCTATACAGATGCTTATATTTGACTTATCTATAATCTTTCTGCTTATTAGTTCTGAGTCATGACCATTTTTATGCAGCCACATGTCTGAATTAATTTGTTAAATGTTCAGATAATCTTTCTTAATACTTGCTTTGATACTTTAAATCACCTGCAAACGTACACCACTAACTTCCTGGAAATCTCTTCGTTTAGAATTACATAAGGCATCTGTGAAGCTGTTCTATGCTTACTATGGGATGACAATGACCAGGGATGATCCTACTGTTTGATGGGCTTTTTGTTTAGTTGGTTATTTGGGGGAGACTTTGTGGTTGGGGTTTTTCATTTGTGGGGGGATTTTTGTCGGGCTTTGTTTGTTTGTGGTTTTGGTGCTGTGTGTGGTTTGTTTGTTTTTTATCCTTCTGTCATCTTTTATTTAATTTTTTGGGTTGCAGTTTCCTTGGGGTAGAAGCTGAGTTCCTGCTTCATGTTTGTATTATGCATGGACCTAAGTGATATAGGTGAATTCATCTGTCATAAATAACCATGACATAGATATATAAATCCAGGTTAATTATCTTATGCTGTGTACTCAGTGGAAAGCAATAGGCATCTGGCAGAGATTATATGCTTTCTGAAACCACTATTTCCCTCCACTATCTATAAAAGCAGTCAATAGTAGCTAGACCTTGATGTTCCATATCTATCTGTCTCAATTTCAGTGTGATGAATCCCAAACAAAATATTACAGAAAGCTTTACTCTCTTCCTTCTCTTTGTAGTTTTATACGCTTAATCTATTTCTGTAACCTAAGAAATATCTTCCAAATAAATTAATTTCTTAATATACAATCTTCCTTTCAAAAGTGTAAAATACTGTTTGCTTGTAATTATTTTCATGAAAAACAAATATATACAAAAGTGTTGCCCTTTCCATAATGACTAATTTTTTACTCAGTCACTCAGAATTAAATGCACTTCAGATAGTGCTGATTTCTGGTTCATTTTCTCCGTTGTATTTAGTGCTGGATCTTTTTCAAGTTACAATGTCATAAAAGGATGACAAGAAAAGTCTTGACTTTGCAGTCTTGGATAAAAGAGCATTTCTGGATGAAAGTACCCATAACACACTGCCAAATCATGGTACAAAAAGCAATAGAGCTGTCATGAAGTTCAAAAATTATATTATCTCTGCTAGAATAACTGGGAAGAGATCATATTCACTTTCCCCCTGAGTTTTACAGGTCATTTTGGATTTACAGCATAGCTTTTTATTACAGTTTGTAAAACTTTTAGGGAATATAGTAATTTTTATCAATTATTCTTGCACTTGGTCAGGTAGTCCTGCACCACAATATCACTAAATGTGTCAAAATTAATTAAATAATTTTTCTGAATTGTGCACCATACTTTTTCATGCTTTTGACACATATTCTAAGAGGCAAGACATACATAGGACTCAAAGCCAAAATGAGCTGTAGACTTAGAAAGGACACAGCACCTGGATCTGCAGGAGGCACTACTAACAGGAGATATCTTTCTTGTAGCCTAAATCTTGTTAGAACCATATATGGCCATAGCTAGACTCTGATTTGAACCCTTCACTCATCTGCTAAAACTATGGAAAGTAAACTGTTTTGCTCTGGCTAATTTATACTTTCTTTTAGCTTATAGGAAAATCAAGATTTCTACAAAATGTCTGGCTTTCCTAAGTAGGAATAATTCAAACTCTGCCATTGGAATTGAAAGTGTTTGGGGATATGACAAAAGGTGAAACCAGCAAGCGTCTCTCTACCTATGCTACTGGTAGCCATAACTGCTAAGGGTTATACAGACAAGTAATTTATTTCTGTCGTGAATTTCCTAAAAGAGATGAGAGCATCTGAAGACAGGTACAGCATTATATAAACTCTCTCAACCAATCTGCAATGGCACACCAATGTTCCCATCTTTTGGTAGCAAACTTTTAAATTTTTTTTCCACTCCTGTGTTGAGCAAAATGATTAAAATTTTTATAATAATTAGATCAATGAATTTTTGTTATAATGATTCTCCTTAGTTCTAGCAGCACTGCCTATATCTGAAAAGACATCTTTAGAATCAAAGCTTTGGTAGAAGTTCCTATGTATAAATTCCCAGCAAACTTTTCTGGATAACTCTGTAATCTTGCACTGTTTGTATAACTGCATACAACCAAAGGCAGGTAGAGGAGTGTCTGCCTTTAGCAAGCCCCTGTAGATAATTGCAGAGTAAAGTATATTAAATAACCAGTAGGAAAAAAAAAATTAAAAAAAGGTAGTCTGCCAGGCAAGACAACAGCCAAGGGAGACTTTAATCAGCAACTCGCAGCTTCCTTTTTACCCAAGACTGTATAAATGAGAAAGGTTTTGGAGGCCTGCCAGGGAAAAGGAGCACTGAGGTTAGTAGAAGCATGAATATTTTCACTTTTCTCAATCCTTCCTCCCACCAGATTCTCAGGACTTCCCTCCTATATTATGCAGCATTTATTATTATTGTTGTTGTTGCTGGTGTTATTATTATTATTATCATAAAATATGTGAAGTTGCAAGGGACCCAGAAGGATCATCAAACAAACACCATTATTATTGTTAATAATAATAAAAATTATTATTATTTTATGACATAAAGGATAGTAGTAGTAAATCACACCTGAAATATTAGATTCCTCAAATCTGGAAGAATTGAAAACAGAAGAGATTCCCAAGAAAAGGGATTCTTGCTGGAATCTAAGGAAAATACTGTTACTTGTTACTTCCAGAGCATCATTCTAGTTTATGTTAGGAGAGATTTCTGGGCATCTCAAAGCAAGACAAAATTCATTTTTAGATCAGGTTGTTCAAGGCCTTTTTCACAAATACACCACTCTCATTTCTGCTTTCATTTTAAAATGCAACTCCCATGGTCCCCCTCACCTAAGAGATGAATTGTATTTTCCTATGCTTCTTTGTGTGTCTTGGCTGTACTCTTTTTTACGTAATACTTAGTATTCCTATAATAATGAGTGTACTTCTGCTTTTGCATGACTGCCTGCTAACAGTTAGTTAACACTAGCTGCAATGCATCCCCTCTTCACTGCATTTTTTGTGACTGCAAATGGGGGCTCTGGTCTGTTTTAACTTACTTTATAGGCTGGATGTAAACAGACAACCTTATTTTTCCTCTCCCCCAGCTATGCCAAGCCAGCTGCCCAGCAAGGGACAAGTGTTCTCTGCTAACCCTGTGCAAGTCAGGCTAAATATGGTCATTGTCTGACTTCACCTCTTTGCATCTAAAAGTTGAATAAGTAGTTCTAGTGGCAATCAATTAGTAGAGAGATTTCAGGTGAGATGATCTAAAGTGCATGATAAATGCAATTTGTCTCTAAGGTCTTTAATTTATCACGTAGATATCACCATCACTTATATATTGTGTAGGTGATAATACATCTCTTAGTGTAACATTATTTTGAATACTAGGGATGCAGTTATTCTACTGTACTCTGATTTTTGTGGTAGAGAAATCAGATGTATTTAATACTGATCTAGTTAGTTTTTTTCTTTTCTTCCGAAATTTTAGTGAGCATTTTGACCAAGACACTGTCATCTGATTCTTACTAAAATCCTCATTCATGTTCATGACATGTCATAAACTACTGAATACAGAGGACTGTGTATTTTCTCCAATCTAGATAAAATTCTGAGTGTTATATGTATCCTTATTCTGTGTGATGTAATTAGATTATCAATGTATATTTTACACTATGTTTTAATATTAGCCAAGCCTGGTCTACCTTTCATGCAAAACCCCCATTGACAAAACCCATAACCTTACTTCTATGTACCATACATTCTTTTTAACATGTGAAATTTTGTAGCTATTACTTAAAAATCTGACCTTTATTAGAAAGTAATTTACTTCTATACCTAACAGGAATGACCTACCAAATGAAGAGCAGATGATCACATGCTTGATCACAAGACTTCAAAAGGGAAACTAAATTTTCTGTCCATTTACTCTGAGACATGTCATACCTTATTCACGTGGTGTTTTTATAGTTGTAGAATAATGTGCAATAAATTAATAGATTAAACACCACTCTATTCTAGAATAATCAATCAAAAATGACAGCTGATTGATTTGTTCTTTCAAATGAGAATTTACTTATTGTTTAATTGATTTTAATGTTCTTCAAAAGGTGATTTGAAAGTCGTATGTTTAAAGAAAACTAATTTGCAAAGCTAGTATATTTTTTAAAGTACGTGCAGAAGGATGACTGATTCTCACTGCTAGCGTCTCTTCCCTTCTTTTTAGTATAATGCGAGAAAATCAGCAATTTCAAATTCACAGCCAGCAAATATACCGATACAATTAGAGAACTTCTCAAGAAGTTTCAAAGTTTGTAAACATTTTCTTGTTGACTATAGCTTCTGAACTTCAGTTGACATATTTCTTTTGAATGAAGAAGTGAACGCCTGCTATACCATGAAGAAAAATAAGTGAAAATCTCCCTGGGGTCCTATGATTGTAGAACTCAGGTACAATAACTAGCAGGAAACAGATGGCTCCACAGCACAGAAGCATTTTAAAATAAACATTAATACAAGTTGGGATAAAATTCTTATTAGGAATGCAGTTTTAATCATGTTAACTGTTGTTGACATTGGTACTTAAAACTGTTTCATAGGTCCTAACAGAAAGAAAAAAAATCTAATTAATGTGAGATATGATGAATGTATGCCATTAACTCTGTTATTTACAATAAATAGTCATCTCCTGAAAAAATGACTATTATTTTGGTTTCATGAAACATAGTCTATAAATATTTTTAATTGCTTTCATGATATTTTCAGTCTGCTTGTTACTAATGTCTAGTTATTTACTTGTTCTAAAATATGTTTGCTGATTTATAGATCATACTAACCTCAAGTATCTTCTGTAAAGAAAGCTGTGATTCTTGGGCTATGTAATCATGAGTGTTTAATTGACCATTAAAAAGGCAGCCATTTCTTTATCGTCAACTTGACTAGACACCGAAAGCCAGAATTTGTTTATATGATGATATTCTAATAACTCGCTACAGTACTGAAGTGTAGTACTATAAAGGATGCCATTGGTGCACCATCTAGAAGGTCAGTTTTGAAATAATCTTTCAGTCTGTTGTTTCCTCTGGGTGAGCAGCTTTGTCATGAATTCACAAACAGCATAGGAAATATTAATCAGTCTCTTTTCATGGGCTATGAAACATAAGATTACATTTTGGAGAATACATTTCTTAGATTTTTTTTCACCTTTATATGAGAGTACAGAAATAACATCTAACCTGTTTTTATAATTGAGATGATATTTAAATTCCCAAGTACTATTTTCAAACCTGTATTTTAGTTAGAAATATCCCCTAGAACAATAGCAAACAATAAAAACAATGTCCAGACTCACCTGTTTAATAAATAGATAAATTTATTTAATAAATACAAGTAAACTCATCAGTTTAAAGTTCAGAGCTGGACAAAAAGGATTGAGTAAATTTTTACTTCCCAGTGGAGGATATTATGTATTTGTGTGTTTCATGTGCATGGGGATGTTTAGTTTCGATATTAGGAAAAATTTCTTCATGGAAAATGTTGTAAAGCATTGAAACAGACTGCCCAAGGAAGTGATGGAGTTACCACACCTGGAAGTGTTCAAAAAATGTGTTTTATGGTACTTGGGGACATGGTTTAGTGTTGAACATGGTGGTGGTACTGGGTTGACAGTTGGACATGATAATCTTAAAGATCTTTTCCAACCTTAACAATTCCATGATTCTGTGGTTCATTTACCCCCATTTAACTCCTGCTACAACTTCTCACATGCCATTCAATTAATGGTTTGTTTTATTCTATACTGTCACATATACTTGAATTCAGTGAACACCTATTAACAAGGAAGGTATTGATTTATGTTGGCATTCAGTTCAGTATCTAGAGCTTAAGAGCAATCTTTCCATGATAATTCCATACTGAGTGGAAGATTCCTTAATTTTGAGTGACCCTTCAGTGTGCCTGGCTTCAGTGTAGCTGCATTCTTTAGTTTTGGAAAGTTTAGTTGCATGGGCTGTCAGTTCACCCATGAGTTTGAAACTGCAATGTAGTCAGTAGGGAGGCTATCTGTGAGCTATGGGATTTGAAACCCCAGAAAACTGGAAGCCAATGTCCTAAACTCAAAAAGATAATTAGGTATTCCAGTGTTAGAGAATCATCATTATCTGGCAGACTCATTTTGACAGAAAATTCCTTCTCTTCTGCTGACACGAGTCAAATTCATGTGAGTACATGCTGATGTCTACAATATAGATGTCCAAATCTCAGCTAATCATGTTGGGTACCTTTATATTTAAATATACCTTTAGGGTATGGTTCACCTCATCCTAGAGTAGACATAGATATTCAGTCAGATAGATTAGGCTCTTGAAGTACTTATTGCTCTCCATTGACTAGAAAATGACCCTGTAATGACTGGCTGGAATGTAAAAGTCTGTGTTGCAGGTGTCTACATTTAGGTGAAATTAATTTCTTCCCAAGAATGGCTTTCAGCTGCCTCATCATAGTGCCATGTGTAAAATCCTTTTTTTGCTGAGAGACCACATGGTGCTGTCAGATGTGAAACATGATGACCTAAAAAATGGCATTATGGAACCTCTGTTTAAGCAACTGAATTCCTCCATAAACTTTTGAATCATCTTTTGAATCATTTTAAACATCTATATGGATTTATAGTCCATAAGAAGTAAAAGGAAATTGAATTTTACACAACCATTCACAAATTGGAACAATTCTGAATACCAGGAAAATTCAAGTATATAAGCTATCTTTATCATCTGGAAAATGACATAACTTTTTACAAACCCACAGAACTTTCTGGAGCTACCTTTTAGTTTACCAAAAAAAAAAAAAAGGTTTTGTATATATCATCGTATGTCAAATAAGAATTTATACTAAGACTACTTACAAGTTTTTCTCAAATTTCACAGAGAAAAATCTTTTCAGTACACGTATTCCCCTGTAATTTAAGACTTATGCATCTGATTTCTAACTTGGAACCCAGAAAACATTTCAAGCTATTTAGTTTACAGGACACAGAATCATAGAATATTCTGAGTTGGAAGGGTCCCACAAGGATCATTGAGTCCAACTCCCAGATCTGTATAGGACCATCCCAAAGAGTCACACCATGGGCCTTACAGTGTCTTCCAAATTCTTATTGAGCTCTGTCAGGCTTGGTGGCTGGGGAGCCTGGTCCAGTGCCCAAAAACCCTCTGGGTGAAGAACCTTTCTCTAATATCCAACCTAAACCTGCCCTGACAAAATTTCAGGCCATTCCCTCAGGTCCTGTCACTGGTCACCAGAGAGAGGAGATCAGTGCCTGCCCCTCCTCTTCCCCTCATGAAGAAGTTGTAGACAGCATTGGGGTCTCCCCTCAGTCTCCTCCAGGCTGAACAGACCAAGTGACCTCAGCCACTCCTCATACGGCTTCCCCTCAAGGCCCTTCACCATCTTTGTTGCCTTCCTTTGGACACTCTCTAAGAGCTTTGTATCCTTCTTACACTGTGGTACCCAAAACTGCCCACAATATTCACCAGAGCAGAGCAGAGTGGGAAAATCACCTCCCTTGGCTGTCTGGCTATGCTGTGCCTGATGCCCCTCAGGACATGGTTGGCCCTCCTGGCTGCCAGGGCACTGCTGACTCATATTCAACTTGCCATCAACCAGGACTCCCAGG
This sequence comes from Pseudopipra pipra, assembly GCF_036250125.1. Lineage (NCBI taxonomy): Eukaryota > Metazoa > Chordata > Aves > Passeriformes > Pipridae > Pseudopipra > Pseudopipra pipra. The sequence continues at coordinate 66,332,796 of NC_087550.1, read as the reverse complement.
TTCTTTTCCATGGCACTACTTTCCAGCGTCTCATTCCTCTGTCTGTTCGAACATCCAGGGTTGCCCCATCCCAGGTGCAGAACTTGACACTTCCCCTTGTTGAACTTCATATGGAAAAATATGGGGTGAATTTTAATTATTTCATTAAGTTCCCACAGATCATTTCTGCAGATAATAAGAATCAACTAATAATTTCTGAACATTCAAATGTGTCTTGCTTTATAATGGGAAAAATAACTGTAGAAAAATATAAAAATCAAGTTTCTATGTAGAATACTGTTAGAGCTCACATAAACCAAATGTGAATAGAAAGGGAATGGTGTAATTATCTGCCTCCTTCATTCATCCTGACTGCAGCAATAAAATTCTGGAACAGCTCTGCAAGCCCCAAACCCTATAAAATTCCTTGTATGACAGGGATGGAGAAATGGAGAAATGGAGCAGCGGTTAGCTTTTACACTTTTAGCTTTTACACTTAAGAACATGATTTTTGTCATAGCCCAGCTTAAGAACAAAACACTGAATGGAAGTGGAACCATGTGGATGCAATCCTGCCCAATGTGCTCTAGGGATGACCCTGCTTGAGCAGGGAGGTTGAACCAGATGGCCCACTATGGTCCCTTCCAAACTTACCCATTCTATGATTCTGTGATTCTGTGAAATACTCAAAACCGTGACACTTTTTCATCTTCCACTTTATGGTTATATTGGCTAATTTATTTGTGTGTGACTGGACCATCATGTGCCTATCTGGAAAAATGCAAAAGCTGTTTCTCCTTTTCACCATAGAATGAAACATACAGTTGATGAAGAAGAGGGGAAAAAAAAGTTTCCTGAAAACTGATTTTTCAAAGCAGAGCTTTTTAGCAGAGCTGAAAATGTAAATATAGTTTCAATTTTGGATAGATGGATTTGACATCTTTTAAATAAACAGTTAATCTGTTGCCTATTTGCCAGAGCATTGCAGCTAAATGTTCTTTTCACTGTCTAAGAGGAGACACTCATTTATTTTAAATATGTTTAGTAATGAATTATTTATGTTGAATGAACAATGCATATTATCTCTTGAAATATTTTTTTCAGTTTTTCAGAAACAATAAGGAATAAAGGAAACAGGAGGTATAGTTAGGAAGCATCATTCCTTGCATCTCTATATTTATTCCTTAGTCCTCAAACTGTTGATAATGACCAAAGCTTGAAAAAGTACATTGGGGTATATGGACATTTATTTTGATCCATTATATTCTTATGGGACAATTATAAAATTTGAGATTCCAACAATACTGTCACATTTTACAATATTGAGATGCATTTTAGATTTTACTTCAATATTTTTACAAAAAGTGGTTTTTAAGAAAAACACACCAAATATTTCAAAATCCCATTTAGTATAAGAGATCACGAAATATAATAAACCTAACAATTTTTTGTGAAAATCTCTTGATTTGTATCAGAAATAAGTCAGAAACTGAGCTCTTTTCTCATCCTGGTTGTATAGAATTTCGTCACAAAAGACATACTAGCAAATATTTACTATCAAAGTTTTAAGTACCATATATGTGGAAACATTTTAGAGAATACATTGGAGACTTTGACCTTTCATTTTGGTGAAAGATCAAATACTCAGCTGGTATACACTTATGTTGTTTCTTTTTAATTGTTAATTTATAGCAAAATATGTGGTTTCATAGATATACAGGTTGGCTGATACAGCTTTATTGTGTTAGTGTGTTTATGCTAGTCCTATGTTCTTGAAATTAATTCCCATTTCTAATAAAATTTTCTGCTTTATTCTGTTATAAATGGTGAATAAAATATTTTGTGTCAGTAGATGAAGAAAATAAATCCTCAGGGTTTTTTCTGTAGGCTTTTCAACAGAGTGTAAGAAGTCAGTACTGGTTAACTGTTCACGTTAATAGATTTGTCACTAACATCTTCTGTAAATTTATAGCAGGTATACTCAGTACAATTGTGATATTTAATATTGAACATGAAATGAAGTCAGGCAGCAAACTTAGGCCATGAGAATTACAAGAAAACAATTTCTGGTTATCTATTTCTTTGAGCTATGAGATTAAGATTACAATTTTCATGACATATTGGGGACTCTTTCAGTCATTTTTGGACAATCAATAGTTAAAAATAGGCACTTTTTGCATTTTTAAAAAAAATTCTGTATATATCTCAGGGTGACAGATATGCTTATATTCTGCAGAAATGTGCTTCTGAGTGACAGGAGCCTTGAAATGTTGTTTATGTGTTTAGCTCTGAATATCAAGGACATGATTTAGTAGGAAACCATCATGTTAACACCATTAATAGCATTTTCACCAACATTTATAATCCTATACTGAATAAGACCATTTATTTCTAAAACAGATTGTACAGTGTTTCCACATCTGAGTCACTACTTTTTTGTTTGCTAACAAAAGTTGAAAGTTTCTTATTAAAACAGTCATCCCCAAGTAAAGAAATGCATTAATTGATGAGAGTTCTGCATTGTAAACATGAAAGCATATACTTTTTGTTGTTGTCATTGCCAGAAATTCTGCTTGCTTTTTCTATTATTAAAATGAATGTCAACACAGAGGAAAGTATGTTCCTGCTGTCACAGGGTGTATGCTTAGACTACATCTGAACATTGTTTTTCAGGGAGAAGTGTTCAATGATTTGATCACCTGTCAGATATGTCTCTGTGAAATGTCTTGCAGAGCCTTCAGTTCTCTTTCTTTTACCATCTGTGTAGCAAAGAACAAAGCCCCTTTCCCTATAAGCTATGCTGGCATAGAAAAAAAATCACAGGCATCCATTTGGAGCTTTTGTTGTCCAGGTGGAATCCTTGTTTCTTCCATAGAAACATAGAAAATCAGTATAATTTTTTTCCTATTTGCTTGCAAGCCAATATCTAATAATGTATTCCTATATCCTACCATGAATCTCCTATCGGGTTTTTTTTTCTCCAGCATTTCCAGAATTTTTTGCAGAGACATATCACTACAAGTAAACATAATACATGTTTTTATAACGGAATGTTTTATGTTAAATCACTAAAGTTGAAGTAAACTATTGGTTCTTAAAATAATGGTTACCAGTTGAATTCTTTCAGCAGAATAGGCTTTTTCATTTTAAAACTAGCAATGACATTCATTCATGCTAGGTGAAGACATAATATGCTACTGTTACTTATCCTGATGCTCCATCCACCTGTATCATATTGCAGCTTGTCCAAATTCCTGGCCAGAAGAGCATACTCCAACTGTATCTTCCTATAGTTTATAAAGATATCTTGTATTCTCTATATCAAGGGAAAAGAAACATATAAACATGTTTTTACCAACTCAGCAAAAATTCTATGAGGCTGTCAAATTCTATGCTTGCTCTTATAGTACTGAACACCATTGTGTTACTTTGCTAATATTAATCATAGATTTGTTTTAATTTGCTTCAAATCAGACACAAAAGGGATAGATATCCTGACCAGAACATTATCCAAGTCAGTCAGTAAAGGATAACCAGCTCTTTTTGCTGAAATTTTTTATACAATGCATATTTAATAAACATATTCTGATGATTTTAGTGACTGCCACATAGGCAAGATCACCTAACCATCAAGGGCTTTTACAACCAACAGTCTTTTTTTCATAACCTTGACCAGTATTAGGCAGTAGGTAAAAGAGAGGGTTCATAGAGCGCTAGTTAGGTGCATTATTGCCTTGTTGCATTAACCATAGACATACAGATGTTAAGAGATATTTCTATTAAATTCTCTGCTTTTAACAAGGGGCATTACACCAAATAGTACACATCTGCATTTTCTAAATAGAGAAACCTTCAGGATTTTTGAATGCAAAATCGACATTCCAATAGACTTCTCTTTATTTAAATAGACTTATTAGAAATTTAAAACAGATGAAGATAGTTTCAATGAAATGAATAAATAATTAAGGCAAATCTGTATGCTTGTCAGAAACTCCATATTAAGAATTAAGAGAAGGTAGACAGGTTTCTGACATATCTGTCCTTTTTTATAGCTAAAAGTAAAGTTATTTTTTTATGCTTGATATTCTTTTCAAGTTTACCTGATCAAACCACAAACTAAAAAGTGTTGCCAGGTAACTTACACTGGTTATAATCATAACCTTTAATCACAGATAAAAAAAAAGATACAATGATTTTTTTTTTTTTTTTAAATAGCGGGCTTGCTAGAAGAGGCAAGTTATCATGCTTCAAGCAATTTTAAACATTGATTTGACTGTGAAACACAATAAGAGATTGCACTTTGAAAACTGGTCACTACCAGTGCATTGTCAGCAGGCCTAGACAGTAATCCCCGAGTGTTGTAGTACTGTTGTCGTTGATAACTGAGCTTGTTAGTTGAAAGCTGGCAAAGACCCGAGTATTTAAGAGGATTACTGCTATAAATCATATTAATTTTTTTTTAAGCATTCAAGGTCTTATTCATTAAGGGCTTCTGCAACAGAAAGAGCTACATCAGGATATGATTCTGTTTTGATAAATGACTAGGACCTTGATTTTGCAAATGCTCGCAGTGGGCTCTTCGAAAAGTACCTAAGGGAAACAGTTATCCTTCTATATACGAGGTCCATTTTCTTTGTAAGGAGTCAACACACTAGTCAGCCATTCTCAAGCAATGAGGAAATTGCATGGATTGAGATTCTATGCATTAGAGATTTTGTCAAGAGGCATGCTTCAAGTTCTATGCTTGTTAGGTACTGCTATATCTAATTCTATATTAGGCAGTGTACTTTCATCAACAGCAGCCGCATTATTTTAGATCTGGCCTTAATAGAGTAAGACCATGAGTCAGAAAGATGATCAAAGGCCTAAAGAATTTGCCCTATGAGGTAGATTGAGGAATCATGGAATCATATAATGGTTTGGATTGGAAGAGACCTTAAAGATCATAGTTCCAACCCCTCCCCCGTCCCGCCATGGGCTGGGACACCTTTCTCTAGACAAAGTTGAGGTGTCCACAACTTCTCTGGGCAGCCTGTTCAAGTGCCTCATCACCCTCATAGTAAACAATTTCTTCCTAATATCTAGTCTGAATCTTACCACTTTCAGTTTAAAGCCATTAACTGTCTTTTCTCCCCAGAGAAGAGAAGGCACAGGATACAGAATTCAAGTACATGAAGGTGAGCTACAAAGAAGATGAAGAGTCTTTCTTCACAAGGAATCACATACCGAAGACAAGGGGCAACAGGCACAAGTTGCATTGAGGCAAGTTTCATCTCAATACAAGAAAACTTTTTTATAGTGAGAACAATCAATTTTTTTGTTGGTGTAGATTTTGGCCTTTGTGTTGCTTACATCTTGTGCTATGTTTGTGCTTACATCTTGTGCTATTTTTTGGCATGTGTTTTTCAAGGTGAGAAGAAAATACTTTTATGGCCTTCCTGTATTTAATGTCTATTCACAGACTGAATAGCATGTAGAAAACTAGAAACAATATTTTAGGCACTCCCCACCAGTGCTTAATGATGAACTATTAGAATTCCGTGTGATCTTCTAACAGGAGTAGAAGGGAGTTTTACTCTAGATACCTCATTCATCCAAGACAGGTGACCAATGGATAGTGACGTGTACTGGCTTGGCTTGACCATTTCTATACGGTATATCACCAAGAAAAATGGAGGATGTTGTAATCTGGAAATAAATTAAATATGAAATGAAGAAGAAATAAAATGCAGTTGATAAATGAGACCTAATAGCTGGGATAGCTAAACAGAAGAAATTCTGAATTTTATTCTGCCTTTAGTGTGAACTTCAGTCTTTGACCTTCAGGGCTTCTGTGATCCAGAAGATACTTTATCCTATATTGCGTTTGTCTCTACATGCCTTCTGCCTAGGTTCATATGTAAACCAATTGAAAAGATGTTTTCTTAAAAAAACCCAAACTCCATGAAATCCCAGCAAAACTTTAAAAATGTATACATACACATTTACATAAGTGTGATCAGCTACAATTTGGTAATAATGTAAAATGACATCATATTTAGTTTTTAGTCAGATATTTCCCATAAAGAAGCTCTAGTTGCTGCTTAGGTGCAGCGGAAGTCATGCTCAGGGAAAACGTCTCTTAGTTTATATCTTTTCCTGTTGGTATTACTCACTACTGCACGTCAGAAGTGAAAGTACATCAGCATCTGCAACATGTTCTCTTCATTCATCCTCAGAAGGATGTTGATCCCTCTTGCCAGAGCATCAAATTATCTATCAGCTTCTCTATCACTACGTCTTTTTCTTTCCCCATCTTCTGTTTCCTACTACAGGAATTCAATATTAGGAAATGAAACACTTATGTTACATTATGAATCAGCTGAAGTAACAGTAAAGTTGCAAGACTGGTAGCATTTTAAAAACTTGTCTTCCAGCTTTATGGGTGTTTTCTGACAAAGTAATCATAAGAATTTAAAACTGACCTGTGTATGACCATCCAAGTGCTACAAGAACTGAAAGAGATATTCCATAAATATTCCACATAATTTAACATCTTGAAAACAAATAAACAAACAAACAAACAACAAAGAAAAAACTCCAAACAAAAACCAAAGAAAAACAAACAAACAACACTCCCCCCCAAAACCAAACCCAAGATGAAGAAATGCCTGATTATATGTCATTATAGCTAATCAACAGAAAGACAAATTGAATATTCATTATATATTGGTTAGATCTGGTTTTGGTGGTAGTTAACAATGAGACACCAGTGCAGAGCAGAACAGGACAATCACCTCCCTCAACCGGCTAGCAGTGTTTTGTGTGATGTCCCCCAGGACACAGTTAGTCCTCCTGGCTGCCAGAGCACTGCTGACTCATATTCTGTAACGCTCCTTTTATACATGATAAATGGAATGGGAAAGATAGAAAACTTCAAGTTTGTTCCTTAACAAAATGGCTTTGCAATTACAAAAAATTCAAGCGAGACTTTGTTTATTTTGAATAAAAAATATTATTTTACTTGCATGTATATATATTTATATATTGCATATGTTTTTGATATAAATGCAGTTTTAAATTTCTTTAATGCTTTGACTGAATGTGAAACATATTTCAGTCCAATATGTAGTAATAATAATTATTATAAAAAATAATAAGATATAATTTTTAGTTACTTGGACCTGGAAGAATGAAAAAATGAAACTTAAAAATGGATTTAATGTAAAATCATAAACGTGAAATTGCTTTAAAAATCTTCAGAAACTTTAACTGTCTTTCATCAATATGACTTCATGGGCTTTCACTTATGAATTCCAGGTAATGAGAGTTCAGCTCTGGAGATACCTTAAAGACTTGGGGCAGATTGGTGAGTCTTTAACATGTAAAGTCAGTCTAATACTGGTTACATTCAATTCCTGAATAAATAAAATGTACAGAACAAAATCTCTGAGACCTAAGAATCATTTTCAGAATTGAGGAAGATTTAAAAACTGTCACAACTGGAATATCTTTATGAACTTTGAAATCTCATTGACCTCATTAAGGAAAAAGAAAGTAAAAAATACTCAATTAGGACAGAAAAACACATGAACAAAATGAAAAATTTAAAACATCATGCAGTGAAAATATTAATTTTGGTTTATGATTTAATTTTCTGCTACACTTCAATATTTTATTTTTTTATTGGTAGAATTTTCAGGTCAATCTTCAAGAAAAATATAATGAGTAAATATCAGTCAGAGATGTTTGTGATAGTTTTAAGACACTGAGATGCTCACTGAACTCCTAATCTTTTTTTCTGAAGATACTTCAGATCAATCTTCATTCATAGCAGTGTGATAGAAAGGTTCATAAAGCCCTTTTGTCTTTCACCTGCAAAATCAAATCTGTCACAGTATATTGATAAATATATTTGGGTACAGCTTGCAAATGCAACTGGATATTTTGTTCCAAAATCTAATTTCAAAACTCATTGATATCTCAATTTAAAATAATTTTGTATTCACTTGGAGCCAGAAAGAAGGGTGAACAATGTGAATAGAGAGAAATTGTGCATTAATAATGTGATCTTTCACTCCTTTGTCTGAGATTAAAACTGAGTGAAACAATACTTGAATATGGCTACAATCCATTTTAAAGTAAAATGTTAAATTTTACTATTTGTAATGACAGAAATCATATTTTAATGTGATTGTCTCCTCTTCCTGCAATGGTACAGGAGTGAGTTTTCTTTTACTGAAGTGAAATGATATTCTTTGCAAATACATTCCCAAAGAAATCACATGGAAGTGTCCTGAGAAAATATAAATTACAGAGAACCAGACTAATATGAGGGTGTAAATCCTTGCTTCCATGAAATCATTACGCAGTATTTAGAAAGAACCCAGGTGAGAATCCAGAAGACACATTTTGCTGTTTGAATTACCACACTATTTTGTTTGATTGTTTTTGTTTAAATACTCCTCTTCAGGTACGTATTCAAGACTTTATGCTATGCTGACTTATAAATTAGAGGGCCACTGGCTGACATTGTTCACATGTATTTTTGTAAGTGAACAAATTTTCTTCTTCCTGCATTGTGGGAGTAAACAAAACAAAACAAAACAAAAAAGAAGTATTCTTAAATTAATTTTCTTGGTTGCTCAACATGAGTTAAACTCTTTATAAAGATTTTTTTAACCATAGGAAAAAATGCTCAAAAGATAGTTGTTTAAACAGTATCCTGCTGTGTCTACCAGACTGACTAGAAGACAGCTCGTTCTTCTCGTTTCAGGTAGAACATTGGTGTCTTTTACTACATGAATGACCTTCCAAGAAACAGAAAATTGAGTTGTAAAAGTGACTCCTGATGGTAGGCTTCACAGGATTAGTATGGTTAGGGAATTTCATTTATTCCATGTCTGAGTGTCTAGTACATGAGCCTTGATTTTTTAGACAAGTTGTAAAACTCATTAGTACATATGCATTCACATCATACGTCAGCTTTTAGCTCTATTATACATTTTCAGAAGACACAGACCTCCTGAACAAAGTAGAACAAAGTAGATTTTGTCAAATATGTACAAGGAATACTGATTGTATTTTACACATGCATTAGATCAGGAATCCATTAGTAGATGGTCAACAATAGTTACTGGAACTTAGCAGCTTGTCGGTGTGTTACACTTTTATATACACAAATCTAATGAGATATTATTAAGTCTGTATAAATGAAACCTTATGAAATATTGTGATCAGAAAAATTCAGAATATATGTATCTTGTGATTTCTATTTAGAAAATCATAATTAATAATATAGCATTAACATACCACAGGATTAACGTAACAGAGAATTAAGAAGTGTTTACAGTGCAATGAAGTTCTGTGTTTCATTTTTACTTCAACATAAAGACAAATAATGATTATAACTCAGGGAAAAAATAATCCAAAAGCCTTCTCAGATCTTTAATGTCTATGAATAAGTGTGACCTTGAATTAACATGTTCTTTGGCAGGACGCACCTTTATCAGCAATTTGCTCTAACAGTTGATCTGAAACAAAAGTCATTGAAGGCTTTTTTTTTCTTTCTTCGTTTTATTTTCCCATTGATTTAAATTTGATGGCTGCCAAGGTATAAAATCATCAAGGTATAAAATCATCATAATCCAGCAGGACAGGAAGACGAATTAAACAATACACAGCTTAAACTAACCCATTATGCTGAGTCAGTTCTGACTCAGAAGGAAGAGTACTTAGTCACCAGAATCACAGTGTGCTATAGAAAGTTTCTCATTTTAAATATTGACAAAATTGAACCTTGCGCAGTTTAAAACACGACAAGATCAAAGGGCTACATAATGCTGCTGCAATTCAAAAAAGATTATTATATTAATATAAACTGAGAAAAGCCAACAATCTGGAAAAGTGGGCAACATATTTAGGACTTCAGAGGCGTTTGGAACAGCTAATATCTGAAAGCAATCTTCAAGAAGGTGACTCATTTCTTGGATTGTACATAGGACAAATGATTTCCCAGTTTCAGAATATAATAGTAAACTGCAGTGTTTCTTCTTCAGTTTTCTGTACAGTATATTTTTAGGACTTGCTGCTGTTGTTTCACGGATGGGCCTACATCACACAGATCTGCATTCATACATGCTCCCTCTCTCATGCACAAACACACATATTAAAACAAGTCATCTACAGTGTCAACAGAATCACAGAATCACAGGCTGGAAAAGACCTCTGAGATCATTGAGTTCAACCTATGACCGAACAGCACTATGTCAATTAGATCATGACACTGAGTGCCTTGTATAGTCTTTTCTTAAACTTCCAGGGATGATGACTCCACCATCCCCCTCGGCAGCCCATTCCAAAGTCTAATCACCCTTTCTGTGAAGAAATTCGTCCTGATATCCAACCTAAACCTTCCCTGATGTAGCTTGAAGCTATATGCTCTTGTCTTGTTACTAGTTTCCTGAGAAAAGAGGCCAATTCCCACCTGGCTATAACCTCTTTTCAGCTCACCTCTGAGCCCCTTTTTTCCAGGCTAAACAACCCCAGCTCCCTCAGCTGCTCCTCACAGGACTAGTGCTCCAGACTCTTCCCCAGCTTCATTGCCCTTCTTGACATGATTCAGCACCTCATGTCCTTCTTGAATTGAGGGGCCTAGAAGTGAACACAGTACTCGAGGTGTAGCCTCACCAGTGCCAAGTAGAGGGGAAGAATAGTCCTGCCGGCCACACTATATCTAACCCAGGCCACAGTACCATTGATGTTCTTGGCCACCTGGGCACACTGCTGGCTCTTGCTGCTGTCAACAAGCACCTCCAGGTCCTTTTCCACTGGGCGGCTTTCAGGCCTCTCTGCTCCCAGCCCTGCATGGGGTTGTTGTGGCCAAAGTGCAGGATCCAGTACCATTGAGGTATCTGATGGGTTAGATTCCTGATTCCTCATTAAAATTGAAGCAGTAATGAACATTAAAGAAATCAACTTTGAGAAAGGAAGAAGAAATAGAAAATCAGGAATATTTTAACTCTGGAACAGAGGAAAACCAACAAGAGCATCTGGTATGATCAAAATAAAATCAACAAGAAGTGACATATGTTTCATAATCCTGGATTGCACAAGATGAAGTCATATGAAATGTTTTCCTTTATGACTGACCAGCTAGCTTGCCCTACAGTGCTTTTGTATTCTTTGCTACTGAAACTTTTTCTTTCCCATTTGTGGGCTTGGAGGATTGAATATTGCACATAATTAGCAAGTGTTGTCAAGCCAGAGCAAAACAGTGCAGTAGCTGGCTGACTGCCCAGAAGTAGAAACAGAATAGTAAAATCTTGCAAACAGGACATGAAGAGAAGTTAAACAAGAGAAAAATCCTCTATTTTTGGCACACACTTGACTTGGCAAACTGGCAATTTACAGAAGGAAAGTGAAGAAAAAAAAAAGAGAAAGTTAAGAAAAAATAAAAGAAAAATATGCAGTCAGATAATTTTGCAAAATTCATCATTCTATCAATCTTTGGATAGCAGATACAGCATATGACATACAATATACTAGTGAAAATGAATGCCTTCAAACTGGAAATTCCTGAGATAACTAAGCCAAACAGATCAGAGAAGACATTACCAGTTACGTTCATACTAATTCAGCCTATTCAGAGAGAAACAGGAGTCAATTTGATTCTAGGTCGATTGAGCAGCAAAAGAAGAATTAGAGGTATGCTAGCTAAAAGATATAATTGTACAAACTTTTTTAACAAATTGTGAAAAAAAGTGAAACTTTTGGAATACGATTTTGCTTCCCCCAACCCCCAGATGGTGGTATGGAGATTGACATTCATATTAGCATTGAGAAGTTTGAAAAAAAGGAGTCTCATTTTGTCTATTTTTGTTGCCTCCTTGATTTTTTCCCACTTCTGTAAGATTGCGAACTCTTTTTCTTTCACTTACTTCTGATAAGAAACTACCTTGTAGGTCTACAACTTTGTTGTTATTTAACCCCAGCTGGCAGCTAAGCCCCACCAGTGGGATGGGGAAGAGAATCAGGATAAAAGCGAGAAAATTACTGGGTGGAGATAAAGGCAGTTCAATAGGTAAAGCAAAAGTTATACATACAACAAGTGTGAGGAATTCACAGAATCAACTAGGTTGGAAAATACCTCTGAGTTCATTGAGTCCAATCCAACACCACCTTGTCAACTAGATCATGGCACTAAGTGCCACATTCAATCTCTTCAAAAATACCTCCAGGGATGGTGAATCCACCACCTCCCTGGGCATCCCATTCCAATGTCTGATCACTCTCTCTGTAAAGAACTTCTTCCTAATATCCAATCTAAATCTCCCCTGGCACAGTCTAAGACTGTGCCCTCTTGTCCTACTGCTGGTTGCCTGAGAGAAGAGACCAACCCCCACCTCTCTACAATCTCCTTTCAAGTAGTGAGTGCATATGGTCCAGAACTTAGGCTAATGTGATCTTTTCTGTGCTTGTTTGTGATATAAACGATCTCTCTGTGAATGCTTTGTTTTAATAATCTCAAAAGTTTTTGGTAACTACTTTTGTAAATATACGGATTACATAAATACAGCTACGAATAAATTAATTTTATTCGGAAGTTATTTAAAACACCTTAAAATTTTTTGAAAAACTCCATCTGTATCTGAAATTTGTAGTTGAAATAAATCATTCATATTGTAACTTTACAGCCTCCTGTGCTGTGAGGTATATATTATCTGATTAGACAAACAATGAGCCAATATAGAGTGAGAGGGGCCACTCATATTGTTCCCTAAATTGCTTAATGGGTACTATAAATCATGAAAATAGTTCTTTTTTTTTTAATCTGTTTTTTAATTAAAAAACTCCAAGATCACCATCAACTTCAGAGAAAGGGATTTCTGAAACACTTACAGAATCTTGGCATATGTTTTGATTCTACTCTGTCTGGTTACATTAGACTGTGTAATAGGGTGAAGGTTTTACCTACTATCACACACAGGAGATTAAGCACAATATGGTCCTTCCATATGGTATTTGTGCCTAAAAACCAATGAGATTAGAATACCTATGCTGAACATCACTCCATATGTTCATCAGAATAGACCATAGATCTGGATAGAACTAGGGATTTTTTAAAGATTTAAATTAATATCTTTAACAGTGCCTCAGAAACATCTCAAGCACTGCCAATAATTATTGTATTTCATCCTCTCCCCCTTCCCAATTATGCTATTATGTGTTATGCTAATGGATATTTTATTTGTTTCCAGTAAGTATTTTCCTCTATTAAATTAGCATAATTATTTCACTTCTATACTGAATAATTTATACTCTATTTAGGAAAAAAAATCTGGTTTACACTTTAACATGCAGTACACCTACAGCAGAAAAAAAAGATTAAGTATAGAACCAACACCGGTTCCTTTTCTAGGTATTTCAGTGATTAGTAAATTGAATCTTTGCAGTCACATCTAATTTCCTGACTAATATTTTTAACATTTAGTCTTCATACTGAAATCACATGACAACATCAACTTTATCCCTATAATTTATGGAATTAGAGAGCAAAGAAATCACAGTAATAATAGCCCCCAGTGTACAACTCCAGTAGTAATATCCACAGTTGTCCCACAGAGGAAAGTTCCCTCTCGTCTTCACAGCCTTGAGTAATTACTGAATCCTGGAACTTGAAAATTATTTTCTCAACATTTTTTGACTGTCCAGCAATTTAGGGGAAAAAAACAACAAACCTCTCTCTTTCTTAGGTGAAACACAGGTTTTTTCTTTTCCAACTGGACTTGGGGTCAAAGGGTAGGAAAATTAAAATCATACCCTGAGACAAGGAGTCTGGAAATGAGGCTAGAATAGTATCACAGAATCACACTGAATATGCTGAGTTGGAAGGGATCCACAAGAATCATTGAGTTCAACCCTTAGTCCTGCACAGGACCATCCCCAAAAGTCACAGCATGTGCCCGAGAGTATCATCCAAATGCTTCTTGAACTCTGTCAGTGCCATGACCACTTCTCTGGGGAGCCAGCACCCAACAACCCTCTGGGTGATAAACTTTTTTCTAATGTTGAACTTAAATGTCCCCTGACACAACTTCAGGCAATTCCCTCAGGTCCCGTCGCTGGTCACCACCGAGAAGAGATCAGTCAAAGAAGGTGGTTATACATTTTGTTCAAGAAACATAATCTTTTTATAGCTTTATCTTTGCATAGCTTATATATGGCTTCAACTTACACCAAGGTGTATCATCATCCTCTGCAGCTGTTTGGGTTTTTGTTTGTTATGGGGGTTTTTTGGGGGAGGGAAGTTTGTTTTCTTGTCATGATTGTTTGTTGTTCTTTTCTCTTGGTCTTTTTTTCTGACTATGTTTTGGATGAGTGGTGGCTTCTGCCCCACTGTTTTTGCCTCTCCTTCTTGCACTATTATCTTTGGCTGACTGAATACCACACTACTTCTCTCCCCTTTTCTTACCCTTCTACCCTTCACTCCTCCCATGAAAAGACAATATTAATAATATTCCTCTATCTGGAAATGGAAACTTTTTATTCTTGTCCCTACCAGTTTAGAGAAAATGTTCTAAGCCCTCCTGCAGCAATGATGTTAATTTGTTTTGAACAAACAAGACAATACATAGTGCAATATTTTAATTTGTGAAGGTTGGCTTCTAAAACGTTCCAGTAGACTCTAACTACTTCAAAAGACTCTAACTCTAGTCAACATATATACATATATATATATATAAATTTTTTTTTTCCTTTCTCTTTGTGATACAGTTTGAAACTCAGTTATGTCTTATTCATCAGGATTGTTTAGGATACCATTTGTTGACATTATGTCATCTCATTTAACAAGGACCGTAAATGTAAAAGAACACAAAGCAGCCACTGGTATTATTAATGATGACTCTCACTCAAAATGCCTTTAGGTGTTTTAAATAAGATATTTAATAGTTCCTTGATAGACAAAAAAATCTAATATTTAATTTGACTTATGGTTTTCTGAATTACTATATTGCAGAAGGAAATATCTCCATTCCATTGGTGTAAGGTATTTTTACTTTGCACTATTAATCTTACCTAAAAAGGGATTCTTTTACACATCACTGCAATCTTTATAACAACCTAAACGGAACTCCTTTCAATGCTGCTTGCAGCTATCATTTAGGAGTAATAACAGAGTGAGTTTAAAAGAGAATATCCCATCATACAGTATCTATCTAGTAATTTTCCTCCTCTCTCTTGTATCTTAAGAAGGATTTTCTTCTTCAATTGACTGTTTCAACTATAAGAGTTCAAACTTATATTTCTTTTATTCACTCTAGCCCGATGACACGAAATTGGAGTTATTCATGATTCTGTCCAGTAACATGGTCATTTTATGATATTTTTCTAGCTCTGATGTGTTTTTAATAGCTATATCAGTACAAAGAGATTGAAAGTAATACAAAATATCAGGGCAGCGGAAGCCAACTGCAAAGTTAATATAACAGATTCTCATAGAGTATTTAAACAGAAGACAGTTCTCTGTGCAAATAAAATAAATAAATAAACAAACAATTGTGACTTCATTTTTGCACAAGTTTTTGGTTATTTTATCTAAAAAAAAATAAATATATGTCTGGTCCTTCTGTAGTGTGATCAAATTATGGCAACTCACTTCTTTGGGACCATTTCTATTACTATAGTAAGACAATCCAGATTAATTAGTTAATGTTATTTATTGCAGATAAGTTATGCCTAAATTCAGGCTGATCAAAATGTAAACACACCTTTTGGAGCAAGAAGAAAGTGTCATACAAATTCAAAATTACATTCATGCTTTGTCAATCACCTCAGTAAATCAGAAAATCCAACACTTACATACAAAATACATTTCGAACCTGCAGGTAGAAATAAATCTGTAAAAAAAGTAGTAAAGATCTAAAGAAAAATTTTACAGTTTAGCGTCAATTTATGTCACTGTTTTATGGTGTAATTATCATATTTTTGCCACATAATGGGGAGTTGGGTATTGGAATTATATCAGTTAAACTTAACAGCCTGATTACTTTCTGATGTGCAAAATCATTTTGCCTCCTGTCTTGGTTTACACATGTAAACAGTGGAAATGGTATTTCAAACTGTTAGGACTGAGATTCACTGATTCAGAATCTTGGTTAAAGTATAAGGATTAGTATTTTGCTTTAATTGAGCAAAACAATCATTATTTTAGTTTCAGAGACTTCTTTGAGACTTCACTGGCTCTTTCTGTGTACAAATTTAAGCATGTTATCTTCAAAAATATAAGTAGAGATAGAAAAGTGGTAAGACTTGTAAAATAAGGTTTCAGGATATGCTTTTGATCCTAACAGGAAGAATTTTGGGGATTAACTACATCTGAATTGTTGAAACTATTTCACCCCTTACGTAAAGTATACACCAAAATAAAGTACAAGGGCTGTGGTGCAGAGAAGTTTTGGCAATTTAAAAGGTAAGTTTGGATGTTATTTGCATAAAAGAGCCTTTACTGTTACTTTATGCAAGGAGTCTGTCAGTGGTTCAAGAGCTCAAATGCTCCCATAAACCCTGTAAAACCTCAGTCTGTTTAGGAAATAGGGTAAGCAAAGCTATTATAAAGAAAATTATCCTAGAAAAACCTTCTTAATTGGAAGTCAACTAGTCAAGCTTGTACATGCAGACTTTCAAAAAATCTTTTAGCTCATCTGATTTGTTTAAAACTAGTGACATATGTTTAGAACATACAGTATTTTGGATTAACATAAGTAGTACATCCAGGGTACATTTTCCTAACTAAAGGGCATGAGAAAAATCAACTGGTTCCATCCAACAGCTTTTAAGACTGCTTGTCCCAGATGTACATTCATAAATTGCACTCAGAATTTGTTTTAGCTGTAGGTTTTGGCAACCTAATGCCTGCTGGTAGATCCTCTTTGCCTCATCCTTGACAACATACACACATACGTACTAAACATATGAAGATAACAGAGGAGAAGTCTGGATTGGCATGTACTAGGACTTGGCTTATTGTTGTATAGAAAGCATTTTTTAATGGAATCATACAAGAATAAGGTTGAATGGGAACTCTGAAGTTATCTACCCCAACCTCCTGCTCAGAGATTGGAAAACTTTGAAGTTAAATTGAACTGCTGTCCTAAGGACAGGGGTTGCCTATTTGTGCAACCTGCTCCAGTACTTCACCACTTTCACCATGAAGCTTCTTTTTTTCACTCATGCTTAAACCTGTGACTAGATTTTCATCCTTCCTATGAGCCTCTCTGAGAGGACACTGAATCCATATGCTATAGTACCACTTTAGGAAGCATAAGACTGCAATTGAGATCTACCTTTTCCTTCCCTTCTCCAGTGTAGACAATCCATTTAACTTAAGTCTCTTCGCTTTACATACTCCACAACTAAATCTCCCTGATTTCCTACAGTATTTTGATGTGCCATTCCTCTTTTTCTCTGTTCATGAAGTGCCAGATGGAAGGTTTCTGAATGCTTCTTTTTTATGCAATCAGCTTCAAAACATCAGTGAGAAAGGACTTTCAAGTTATAATTCAGAGACAGTCATTCACTCGCGCGCCCACACACACCTCTCCCGACCACTGCATGTGTGCCCACAGATACACACAAATATGAACAAATTTATTGGCTTGGTTTCAGTTCTTTTCATGGAGTATTACATACAGAAACTTGACAATTTGTGATCCAGACTGTTTTGGGGTAGGGGGGAGGAGAGAATATTCATCTGCTTACACATCCATTTTTCTCTGACAGAAAATGAAGACTATTCTCAAGTGAAACTCAGTATTTGTATCCATTTGCAGCAGAGTTACTCTCTTTTCTATGCTAGATTTATTGAGATAATATATTTCAATATTTAAAGTAGGTAACACTTTGCATGATCTATTTAGTTTGACATGTTTATTTGTTGATGTAACTTCTGTATAAAAATATGTATTTACAAAAGGTTACATTATTGCTGTTTTAGGATCTGTTGAGATTTTATGAAGCATATTTCACACTCAGTGAAACAAAAAAAAATGAAAAAAAAGGTTTAAATAGTAACTACTTGTTCCATAACTGGAGATCAATTGATTTTTCTACCTAGGAATGTGGTCTTGATGGCCAATGAGTTAAATTCCAGTCTTGTATATATAAAATGCAAATTAGAACTATAAGGAGAAAACAAAAGTAAGATTTAAACTTCTTTCTACCATCCATAGCAGCTTTATTTTGCAGTTTATGAGCCCAAAACCCGAAAGTTTAGATTTAATCCATTCCTTATGGGGCAGAGTAAAAGCCAGGCCTTCTATCTGGGCTGCTATGCATGTTATTATAGACAGCACTTGCCAAAACCTAAACAGGTCTTCTGTCATAAGAAGTTTTCATCAGAAAGCCTTGGAAACCTTACATCTATGGGCACTATGTGTTTTCATCACAGTTTCAAATTAATTAGTGAGACGACTTCAAAAGCTTTAATCTAGGCTATGGTATTAGGAAACATGCATTAGACATTTCCTGTTTGCATTGCTAGGTTGCTTGTTTAAAGAATTCTTTTACTTTCATTGAAGGCTGTTGAGGACCTTAATGTACAATATTGACAGAGTAATAAAAATAGCAAATTATGTCTCTGACTGCGTGCCAACTTCATTAAATTTTCAGCCATATCTAAAACAATATAGAGGAAAAAGGAAAAACAGCTTTATTCAAGCTTAAATAGGATTGCAACTGAAATGTAATGAGGAATAACCAGGATATTCTTTTTCTCTAAATATCTTCACTCATATATTGTTTTCTGAGTCATGTTAATATTCTGTACTTCTCTTTTCCTGCATGCATGTGAAAATCATGTCTGGCAACATCCTATGAGGTTTTTTTGCCTATATGTTTGGATTTGTGAAATAACGATTGCATTTTCCCTCTCAATTATAGTCTCAGAAGACCACATACTTTGAGATATCAAACATTAACATCCTAAGGTTTTTAATATTGCACTTATTGTACATGACAAACAGCATCTGAAAGTATGACATTGCATCTGGAGAACATTCTGAATTATGAAAATATGAAAGTAACTAAAAAAAACCACCACAAAAACACTCTCAAATGGCATAGCCTAATGTAGAACCATATGTCAGACCAGGATAACTTTTAGAAGCAATATTTAGATTTCATCCTACGCTGAGGACTGTAAATATTAAATGAACAGAACAAAAGCATGTTCAGTAGATATGAAATGCAGGAGAAATGTTAGTGTGGTATCAAAGCCTTAGAAATGTCTGAGTATGAATCTGTTCACTTTAGATGGGGTTCTGGCTGAAAAAATGTATACATTTTTTAATTTTCAGCAGTCATTTATAATTATTTCTTTTGCTGTACATAAGACATTCATAAGTACAAAAAAAAAAAAAAGGCAAAAACAAAGCAACATTCTAATGAATACATTCCAGAAACAGGGCTAATATTAAGCAAGCTTTATAAGAGGTATTTATCAGCTGGCCCTTAAAATATTATCAAATATCATAGTTTCTTTACAATATTTTATGCATTACAATGAAAACTATAACATTTAAAATACTGAGTGGACAACTGCTCAAATTATCAAGGAGCTAATGCAGATAAATACATGCATCCTTCAGGCTTGATTGCCTTAACCATATGAAGCTATTTTACTCCTTATGGTTTTGACAGCCTCAAATTCCTTCTACTGCACTGAAACTCTTTTTTAAAAATTTAGTAGTATCATTCTTTCAGAACAATGCTTCCTTCTCTTGACACTATTTATCTATAATTTTGGAGACCTTGTTTAAACTCTTTAAAGGGCTTCAAAATTCTAAACAAAGCTTAAGGACATCAGCCATTCTTGACAAAGAGATGAGAATACTCAAACCTTGGCTCTTGGATGTCCCAGTTTTTATTTCATTACATTCATTTTATAAGGAAAAGAATCTGCACAGTTATAGGGTAAAAAACTTCAACTAGAAGCTAGTTTCCAAACCCAGCTTTACTGCACACTTATAATGTTAAAGGGGTGGGAAGGGACCATTTGTAATCCTTTATGGAATTTTAGACATACTTATTCTCAGTTCTGGTACAGCTTAAGCCCAAGAAAAGCATTCAATTGGTGTAATAATTCCAGCAAAATTTATGGGTATCTCTCCCTAACACTGGGGTTTGTTTTTTGAGTGTCATAGGTTAAAATTTTCAATCACACAGACTGGGAAACTGGTCAGGGTGTGCCACAGTTTTTAATATTTTAGAAAAAATGTAGGAGATTACATTTTCTTAAATCTTATCCTGACAGGGAATTGGAAAGTACTTAATGATGCACCCAGACTGGAATAGATTCTTCATTCTAGAATTTTATGCAATGTATTTTCCTGTTGTATTTGATTAAAAACTTGGACTCTTTGGGAATTGTGTGGCAACTGAATAGGATTTTAAGTAGACTTCTGCATTTAAACCTTCCTTTCAACCTTGCTCTTTACAATCAGTCCCTTCTCATTTAGCTTAGTATGTTTTGTTTAATGCTAATTGCTGTATTGCATTGCAGGACTAGATTAAAAAATGATTTTGTGTTTAAATTACATTAAATTATATTTTAAGACATTAAAGCTCTATTTTTTTTCTATCAAAATGTTTTATCTTTTTTCATGATTGGAAAGAAATGTGAATGAAAAGAACTAGTAAATTGGCTCATTAAAGATAGTTCATCTCCCACATCTAAGGGAGGAGACACAAAAGGCTTGCAGACACTATGTGGAGAATTGACTAGAAAGATTTAAAAAATCTGTCTACATGGAGAAAAAGATCCAGGGGCGAATGAGTGCAGAGGTGTGAGCAAGATCAGGACTGCACAGAGCTTCAAAGCTGAAAAAGAGATTAAATTTCATGCACAAAGAGCGCAGACACAAGGTACTACAATGTTAGTCACAAGGATTGAAACTGTAGAGAACAAGACTACTTACTGCATCAGAAATGAGAAAACTGAACTGCAGACAGAAGAGTTCCCCGTAATTGAGATAAGAATGATCCCCCCTTTAGGAAAGAAAAGTCCTACTACATAAAAATGTAAGCCAAAAAGAAAGCTGTGTGAGCCAAACATTACACAATGAGATGAAATAGCAGGAGTTGTGCATGACTGTTAAAAAAAATGAGATAATGTATATCCAGAATCTGAACGGAGAATAATTTACTGTGGCTGAAAAGTTCAGCTAGTGACTTTGATTGTATAAGGATATTTTCTAGCTAACTTTGATCATTAAATTAAATTCATTTTTTAGCAAAAAAATCAATTTTTAAGTGCTTGTAAAATTCAGATTTTTGAGGAAGAACTTCACAACCCTTATACCAGACTCATCTGACTCTCTGATTAACATGAAATATAATTTCTAATATACTACTTCGTCATCCCTTTCTAGAGAAGAGAGGAGGAGGTTTTGTGGACTGATGTACTACTACTGATGCTCTCTCTCTTCAGAGAATATACTGCAGTAATGATATGTTTAGGCTTATTGCCAAATGGAGATATTTTTTTAATAGATGAAGCCTAGTGGGAAGATGAAATTAACAGAAAACGAAATGGACATGGTCTACTAACACTTCAAATGAATACTCTAATAAGAAAATTCCTAAATTAAAGAATAGGAAGAACTGGCAGTTCTGGAAAAGATACAGGTCAGAAGAATAAATTTTCAAAGGAATAGTCACTGCTATCCAATAGGGAAAATAACTTCATTGCAGCAAGTAGCACAGAAACAAATAAATTGAAATTAAATAGTCCAGGGATAGTATTAAGAATTTTCTATTAACTATATAAGCAAAATAATGCTACTAATACTGAAATTTTGAGAGAAGTTATAGATTATGAAGAGAAAATTGACACTATGGATGACAAAACATGACTGTCCCTGGCTGAGGCAGAGTTAACTTTCTTTATAGCAGTGTAACTTTCTTTATAGTCTGTATGGTGCTGTGTTTTAGATTTGTGACTAAACAGTGTTGATAACACACTGGTGTTTTAGCTACTGCTGAAAAGTGCTGGCACAGCATCAAGACCTACTTTGTTTCTCACTCTGTCCCCCCAGTTAGTAGTCTCAGTAGGAGATGATAGATAAGACAACTGGGACAAATTTACCAAAAGGCTCTTCCATGCCATATAACCCATATAACATGATGTTCTGCAACAAAAACTGAGGTATAGTTTTTCCAAAGTACTTACTGTTTGAGGACTGTTTGGGCACTGTTTTGCTAGTAGTAGGTGGCGAGCTTTGCCTTGGCATTTTTTGTTTTTGTTGCACTTCTTTTCCCTTTTTCTTTGCATATAAAATTCTCTTTATCTTGACCAATAAGTTTTTCTGCCTTCTGTTCTTATTCTCTCCCCCATAGTTTGATAGGGCAGGGAGTAAGTGACTGGTGGGTGCTTAGCTGCCTGACAGGGTTAACCCACCATATTCCAATAGAGGCTGAATAAATCTTTCACAGAGAGATGCAAGACAGGGACAAAATACAGAAACAAACACTTTGTTCTCTAGGAGAATAAGAAACTCTTATTTTTACTTATCAGTACACAAGACATTGGAAAAATGCAAATATAATACATATATTCAGGTCCTTGATTTTACTTTTTGATAAAAGTCTGACAAGATAATCATAGAGTCACAGAATGAATAAGGTTGGAAGGAACCACTAGTTGTCATCTCGTCCAATGTCCCTGCTCAAACAGGGGATTCTAGAGCATGTTACTCAGGATTTTCTCCAGGCAACTTTTGAATATTCCTAGAGAAGGAGACTCCACAACCTCTCTAGGCAATCTGTTCCATAATGTTTAATTTAAATAAAATAAAAAGACAAATATTAAAAGGATAACAAAAGAATCATCAAGCTTATTCTAAGACAACATGAAAAAAAAGAAAAAAAAGAAATAGACACATCAATATTCTGTTCTAGAAAACTGTAGATATGAACTTTTCTCTAAAAGCTGTTGTACCTTTAGTGAATCTGTCCTGAGGACTATGTAACACTTGAATACTGTTGGACTGACTCCTTGTTCGTATGAATATTTTATTTTTTAATATTGTATTCCCACATATATAGTGACCTATATTTGGAACAGTCGTTATTTAGTTTACCTCCTGATTCTTTTAGCACCCCTCAGCATGGGAGTAGTTCTGGGAGGAAGTTATACCCTTCTTGACAGCTGCAGGCACTATTACAAGCTTTTCTGATGAAAACGTCATATTTTTCACGCCAGATCATTAAGCTGACTACAAAATAAATGGGCCTTAAAATAGATGGGCTTCATCTTTTCAGTCAAAGAATAGGTTGGAATTGTGTGATGTATTATTGCTATTGAATAAGACATTGGTGAAACTCCCTCTGGAGAACTCCATAGAGTTTCTGTGTTAGGGAAAAAAAACAGCCAAACTAGAGTGGCTTCAGAGAGGGAGGACCAGCAGAGTGGAGATTGGTTTATCAGTAACTCTTAATGAACACTGTTGGAGGCAATACACTGTGTTAGCTGAAAAGCCTCTTGGTTTTACAGTCATTCTTAAAGGATATAAAACACATGTTCATATGCTAGGCTTATTTCAGCTAGGTTTAGATTGCAAAGTAATGCGGACATTGCAGTAGAGAGCTTAAAGCAAGATGCAGTCTTCAAGGAGCTAGAAGAATACATGAACAACTGCCTCCCTTGTATTTTAAGTTTTGTAATGTCTGTGATGTAAACGTGGTGTACGGCTTAGTCTAAAAATCCACTCTGAACAGTATATGATGAGTTTCTCTGGAAAATACTAGACAATGAAAAATTCTGTTATAACAAATGCATTTAAATGGATTAAGAATACAGTTAAGGAAGAAAGAAAAAGCTTTATTCTTCAGTAAAAGAAGATTTTAGGACTGCTTCATAATGAAAAACGGTGAGGGAAGAGAAGCTAGTAATTTTTAAGAATTTGACATGTTTGGTAGATGAATCTTTTAAGAGAAAAGGATAGATTGCCATGTGATGATGAACTGCATTACTCGGGAGGTCCTTTTCAGTTCTAGATACCTATTTCTGGCATAATTAATTTCCAAGTAATTGTTACTAAACATTATCAAAATGCACTGCAATGACAGTTCACCTATTCATACAGTTTAAGACCTGTTCATCATATAAATTTTAAAAACATTTTGTGTGCTTTTTGTAGGGCATTTTTAAGAAGATCTCAATTTGTTTTTATCCCGGAGCATGCTGTGAGGAAATGTAAGAACTAATTTTATTGGAATATTTGTCATAATATTGTATGAGAAGCTACGTCATCTATTTCATTATGGCCTCTCTCTACCTGGTTAAGCTGCTCTCTGAGTTTTTCAACCAAGTCAGAATTTGTGCAGAGATAAGTGACTTGGGCTAGGGTTCTATTTTTGTATTCTCAAATTATGAGGAGAAATTGTTCATTGACTCCTTGAAATGATGGGCATAAAATATTGAGTTATTTACCTAATCACATGGTTGCATAGCTTTGGAATGAAAACATTGCTGAAGTGATTGGTGAATTGATTTGCCATTTACTATGGGTTTCCAGCAAATATTTCATTGATTTGATATGTAGCACTGACCCATGTGAAGACTATGAGCTTTTGTCCTGGATTTTTATCACTGATATTTTTTTCTCATCATTTTAGAATTCCAAAACCGGAGCATGCCTCATCAAATATAAAGACCAGTGGTGTCAAATTCATCTCAATACAGGCAGATAAACAGTGTTGTAGACAGGTTTTGAGTATGTAGCTGTGGTAAATTTGCATTCAAATGACCAGCTATACCATTAATTTGAAGCTCTTGTTCCTGCAATTCTGAAAAGCCAGAGCATGAATATCACAGTGATTTTATGAGGTCAGGAAGTATTGTCTCAGGAAAGGGTAAACTGAGACACAGTATTTTAATGTATTTCTTCATGTTCTTTGACTGTGTGACAGAAAGCAGGAAATTGTGATTATTAATTCTTGAAACACCTATTTCATAGCAGTTAATGCCAAAAAGGGATCATTGAGTCTACACTGACCTCTTATCTATCAGAAAACATTACATTTTACTCAGTTATGTTTGTGTTGGACTCTCTGGCTTGTTTTAGGATAACATATTCCATTGTTCAGAAAACAAATTTCTATATAGAACAAGAAGAAGCAGGAGAGAGTGAAACTGTACCCACGTTAGAAAATTAAACTCTTCCTGGGCACCAGCATCTAAGTGTTGTTGCCTAACCTTGTCAAACTCTTCCAGTGGTTAGAAGCTTGAGTTTTGCTCCAGGATATTTAGCAATCGCTTACACAATTCCCAGACATAACCTGGGAGTTCCTACAGACAGGGATCATTGTCAGGAGGCAATTTTTGTTAGGTCACTCTGTAGTGGTGAAGAAGAGTGTTCAACAGTGTGCATTTGGACCAGTCTGTGTATTGGAGACAGGTCCCAGGCATATTAATTTTCCTGATATATGCACAACATTTTCCATGCCACCTGGCTTCAAGGATGTTGATCAAGTAGTGTAAAGGATCCTCCTAAAAACAAATTAATTGTCCCTGCAGGACCAGGAAGAACAGAAGTCTGCAGGATTGCTGTCTGCCTTTCTTTCCAGTGCTGAGACAGAGGAGAGTTCACAGTTCTTGGTAGAACATGTTTGGTCCCCATGCGAGCCAATCACTTGGAAGCAGGACTCTATCCTTGCTGGGCCCTTCCAACTCAGAATATTCTGTGATTCTGTGATTCTAATGCCATATGTGATGTTCACATACTCCTACATCTGCACACAAGTCACATAAAAAAACCCAACTATTTGTAATAAATATCATTGATTCAGCTCTTCTCTTGCTGTGGTCCAAATCTGGCTGTTCAAAGACAGCATAATCCCTAAATCCAAGAATATATCAATAGGAGACCGTGTGAGGGAAAAAGGTATATAAAGGAAAATCCATGATGAATGCGACGTGATTATAATGTCTATCATCATATAAGGCTGGAAAAATTTTGAGATTAAAGTAGTTTAAAGATACTTGTATTTTGCAGATCTGTGGAAGGCAACACACATGACTAGAACACTTTATTATGATGGTCCAGTATTGCCATCAGTACACTAAATGTGAAACTGTCTGAAGTTCGGCTTTCTTTAAGAATTATATTTTTCAGATGTCAATCTATATCAGAGGCTCTAGTCAGCCCTTATGTGTCACCTGGTAAACTGTTACAATATTTAATTATCTTTACTATGAAGAGTTTTCAGTATATTACAAAGCTGAATTTGTCCAGCTATACCTCCCATGAACTAAATAGGTATGCTTTTTCTCAAAAAAACTCTTCCCTGACACATTCTGTGCATGAGAGCTTGTGTAATGCTTTGCCCCTAGATCCCCTACCATAAAGCTATGATTTATTTATATGAACTTGATTTATGTTTGAAACACCAGTTGAAACACAGTTTCAAGTGGTATAGGTATGTTTTGGTTCAGGGAGAAGAAACCATTTGGACGAAGTTAGTTCAGAGCTTTGACCCTATGCAACTGTGATTTCTGCACTTTTGAAAAAAAAACTGTTATGCTTCTATGTAAGTCTTTCAGATGCTCTCTTTTAAAGTCCATAAAAATGATTTCTTTAGTTTATATTTCTTTAACTTTTCAAATAAAGCGTTTTAATACAACATTGTTTCTTTAAACAACAATAATTAGATTGAAGATATTTGTCCAAGGAGGAACAGTAGCCCTATAAGAACAACAACAACCAGTTAAAGTCTGGGATATATCAAGTAGTTATGAAAATTATCACAGTTCTAAAAGATGCAAGGTAAATTATGTGATAAAAATGAGTCTGTTTTAGGGGATTAAGAACTCAAGATTTTTTTAACGTATATATCCTATATAAAAGCCTTGTTTTATAGATAGCCCCTCCTTCCCCATGCACGTCCCTTCTGTGGTTAGTCTACCCAGCCAGGAAACTATGTCCTGTCAAAGGAAACAGAGAAAGGAGTAGATCATGAATTTGTGCTTTCTTTCAGAGAAATATGAGAAGTGAAAATAAGGAGAGGACTGGTCTGCTCTGCAGATCCACTGGCCTGCTCTTCAGGAGTTACTTTGCTGCCTACCTATGCCACCTCTCCAAGGACTGCAACCAGGGCTACATCTTCTGGTTGACCTGAAGGTCTCACTCAGAGGCAGCTGACTATAAATTTGAAGAAAACAAATAAAGCAAAATGCCCCACTGTGACTGTGTGCAGGGTGTCAGTTCTGTAATTTCTCTCTTTACTACTTTCTTCATTAATGTTAATCTAGACTTTAAGAGGACTGCCACATTTTATAAAATTTGGGGTAATTTAGCTTACAGGTAAAGAATCCTTCTCCTGCAGGTCTGTTTCAATGCCAGACTTAAAGGGATTCCCAAGTGCCAATAATAGTGACTGCTGTCTGGCTCCAAAGGTCCCACCTGAATCTCCAGTGCACTAGCAAGACCCAGAGCAACAAAAATGAATATCTATTAAAAATAAAGCTTTCTCCATTTTTTTTCTTTTTTTTTTCTGTCCCCATTCACATCAGGCTTTCAGATGAGTATCACTATTCTTGAAAAACATAAAGGAACCAATACTGGGCAAAGTAATAACCAATCCAAAATTATCTATAAGGTTTTAGTGCTCAGTGGAATTCGTGTACATTTTATGTATAGCAAGCTTTGATGTCCATAGCAATGCAAATAATAAAATACAACGAGACGTCTTAAATCTCCCCAAGTCCACGTTGTCAGCATTTGTTTTCTATTTGATACAGTTTTGAATAATTGTCTTTTGTGTTTTGGCAAGGCGTTAGCTAGATTTTCTGATGAATGTTTTTTGATTGTAGTCATTATTGCTTCATAGTTCTAATCTATCAGTCTGCATATATCTTAAATGACATTTATCTAAAAAAAATATAGATATCTGTTTGTAGACATCCAAGCAATAGATAACTGAATCACATATGAAAATCTCTTATTTCTCTCTATTCGCTATAGAGGGAATTTGAACTATTGTCTTAGGCATCTAGATAAGAGAGACACAATGTGAGGCAAGTAAGTCATACCTTTTGTCTTTTTCTTTCTTTCTTGTAGCCCGGGAGGATGCTAGTTACTTCTGCATTAGTCCTTGTTTTCCACAACTGGAAACATGAGCAAAGATTTTAGGAATGCCTGAAGTAAGCTGTACTCAGGCTATACCTCACTAGTGTGAATTCAGACAACCTGGCTTAGTGTGAGGAAAGACTGTGGCTGATGTTCATCAGGTTTTGTAGAGATTCTGATCAGATATTACTGCCGAATTCAATGTTTTTACCTTTTAGTTGTTAAATCTAAATCTCTTGCATTGCAAAACTCTACCTTCTGATTATCTAACCTTCCAACTTCTTCAGATTTAAAAGGATAGCATTTAAATTCAAATTAATTTCTCTTGTATCTTTATGTTATTCCACTAAAGGTCTCTTTCCAGGTAATGCTCTACAAAGAAAGATTTTTTCATTGTTTTATCTGCTTTTCTTTTTTTCAGTTGCCTAAATTATGTACCTGCTAATAAGCTAAATTCTATATAACTCTAAAGAATTAACATCAAATTAGGAACAGAGTCGTGCCAGTGAGAAAATAGGCATTTTAAGGATGCCTTAGCTTACCTTAACACTCTTAGCATCTTAATGTTAACTTTTTTCCACTGGCTAGAGAGAGGAGTATATGATGGCTGTGTTCATACTAACACTGGTAATATGAATCCACCTTTGGAAAAGTAAAATCTTTATAACAGAGATTTTTGGTTTACATTATTTTATTGCTCCTAGTCTAGTCCATAATTTCTAGCAATCTCTACATCCTGCCACAGTAGACATAATTCTAGTATTGCCCACCCCCAATTAGTATAGATACTTGACTGAAGAGACTGTCTATACGGATCTTAATCTTTGTTTCATCACGGTTTTCAGAGAAAGCTAAAAAATGCCTGAATTTATTTTAAATCTATATATGTCATTTGTTTTCTTTTACATTCACCTCTCTTGGAACAATCTTAAAGCAGTTAAATCAGATATTAAGCACATGTTATTTTGGTATCTGTAACTTTAACAGCACTTCTAAATTAATCAGTAGTTTAAGTACTCTGGGGAAGAATAAATGGCTAAGTGAGGCTGATAATATATTGCAATGTTATACAACCCAGAGAGAATTGAAGACTCCTGCATTGATTATCTGTTATTTCAGAACATCTTATCTTTTTTTTCCCCTCAAATTCAAATTGAGTATTTGTTTATGCATAACATGGCCAGAGTTATGGGAAGGTGTTGCTTATTTCAGAGCTTAGTCTCCTGGCAAGAAGTGTATGGCAGAAACATGCAAGTTTGCAATTGCTTTAAAGCAAAGCAAACCTATGCACCACCGAGCAATGTAACTGGTAGCAAGATCATGATTTGTTGCAAGCATGTTTTGCTCTGTGAGAATAGTCAATTAAATAAAAGCCAACCCCCTACCCAGAACAAAATACTTGTATGAAAGATAGGACAAGCTAAAATAAATTCTCCTCCATAAAATAAATACAATTACTGTGGAGATAGAGACAACTAACCTGAGGTGAAGGATTAATTTTGTCTTCTAAATATATACATTTCTGAATAATTTTGCTGGAAAATGTATATTTCAAGGTATTTAACTTTTGCAACATCCCCAAATGATCTTTTGCTTATGTAAAATTTTCTTACTTCTCACCCTTTTTTTTTGCTTCTTTTTCCCTTCACTCCTTTCTTTGCTGTGTGATCTTTTGCCTTTTTTAAACCTGTTTTCCCCAAGGCAGCACCCCTTGGCTGTGTGGCTCAGCTGTGCCTTGCAGTGGGTGAACTGTGGTCGGAGCTGGCAGAACTGGCTGTGTCCTACACGTGGCAGCCCCGGTGCCCCACACAGAGGAACCTGCAGACCCTGTTGCCAGCACCTTGCAACAGTCAGCCGATACAATATATTTAAATAAAGTATAAAGTGTATTATTCTGTGTATGAAGTGTAGTGTGTAAAAGTATGTATTTGCTTGTGTGTGCACACAAGAGAGGTTGGAAAGATGGATGGATGGATGGATGGATGGATGGATGGATGGATGGATGGATGGATGGATGGATGGATGGATGGATGGATGAACGTTGCTACCATGCAACCATCAAAGTCCGTATTTAAAAGTATAAGTAATTGTTAATCAGAAAAAAAACCCAAACAACCAAACTCCAAGTAAAGTGTTGTCCCAAATTTACAGATACTATATTTAAGTGATTTCCCTCTATTTCACTACTTGAAGAGTCAGGTAAATTGTGTTGAGCAGTAGGATAAAGTATGGGGCTTGATATAAAAAAAAAGAAATTAAACATGAATAGAAGAGAGTTGTCCTTTGTAAAATTTACAGAAAAAAGTATATTCAGGATGACATCTAAATCCAAATCCATCAAAGGAAGATGATACATAGTCCTGTGATTAAATGGGACTGTGTTAATGCTTAATGCTTTGTCTGAGAGTATCTTAAAACAGTTCATCCCTATGAAGATTTGACTCCTTAATGCCATCAGTATCAGTAAGACATAATTGTTTCTGCTTGATTGCATTTCAGGTAGGTTAAGTAAGTTTTGACATTTAAAAAGTTTTGAGAAACCTAAAAGTTTTTTGCTTTTTTTATTTTATCTCTTTGTTCTTTGTATTTAATCTCTTTGCACTTTGGTCTTTTTGCCAAGATTTTCCACTCAAGTAACAAGTTTCTAAAAGTACATACCATATGTATAGGCTACCTGCACAAAACAAAATATTGACAAAGCATAAATAAGTGAAAATTTTTTATTATTGTATCATTTTATCTATATAGCCTTGATTCAAAGCCTGTCAAAATCTAATGAAAGAACCTAATTATCTTCAAGTAAATTTGGAAGAATGCTTATATGTGATTGTAGCAAGTTGCCTCTTTTCAGCAACCATTAACTACGAATCATGCCTGCTGTTAATCTGAGACTCACATTCTATTATAATCCAGTGGGAAAAAAATTATTCCAAGTTTCTTCAAAGTAGTAGGACTTCCTTGTCCTGATTATTTTCCCACAGAAGATTTATCTAAATTTTTTCAGCCTTACTTGAAGAAATGAATAACTTTGAACAAATGATCTTTTGAAATGCCAAGAAATATCATTAATATAACTCCCTTAAAAGGAATTCCTTTATTCATATTTAACATTGGTACAGAAATATAACTGGAAGAATATTTTACCACATGCACATAAAGAATATATCCCTTAGCTCTCAATCATTAAACCAAAATGGACTGGTCATTAGCAGATAGCATATTAATCTAGATGCACCATTGACAATTTTGAAGGACTGGATCAATTTACCTAAACCAAAATGCCTTAGAAGAGCTGAATTTTTAGATTCAGCATTCAGAATTTCCTTCAAAAGGAACTTTTCAATGCTGTCTGAAGCTAACCCCCCATGATAGAGAGATAATTTTAACCAAATATTAAAAATAACTGACTGTAAAACACTTGCATAACTTCTTATATTTTAATATATAGTTTAATTTAACTCTAAACCTTTTTCAAATATATTATACTTACAAATGGTTTCACGTATACCTCCAGTGCACCCACACTTCTCATTGTCCAACAAGCTTCCCTCTTACAGCACCTTCTTTTCCAGATAATACTTAGTAAAACATTATGTAATGCTTAGTATGTTCTTTATCCTGGAAAAGGAAAAGAAGATACATGGAAAGGTACTAAATGGCTCAAAGTTGTTTATAAGGAGATTCTTATAATTGTTCTAGTGCAAGCAATACATGATTTAAACTTTGATTAAGAAACAACATTTAAATTAATCTGATCTTATACATGCTATGCAGTATCTCATCACTGGGGAATAAAGCTCTTTTGATATTACTTAAAGGTAAAATTTCAAAGCAATGCTAAGATGTTTTACTCCCATTGATGTTGACAAGAGTTGCCTGACCAAAGTCACATATGCTATGTTCGCAATTCACCCCATTAATTAAGAAACAAGACTTCATAAATGCTCTCTACATCTTAAGATGTCCCAGAGTAAGAATGTCTGTTTCTATAGAGTCACTATACTGTTTACATTGTACTGAGGGTCCTACAAGTTTTGCCCTTGACAGGTCTTGTAAATTCAGAGAAACCGAGTGTCCTTAAAAGTGCAAACTTGTTGATTCAGTAATTCTGCCTGAAAAAACACTGTCTTTTAAGCAAATATCTTAGACAGAGAAAAAATATTTTGCATGTATATTTTGGATGTATATACTCTCCACACAATAAATTACACATGCATTTTATCCTCTGGGTGCCTATTTTCAACTAGAAATAATAGCAGAACATCACTTTGAAAGAAAATTCTGGGAGTGGAGCTGTTAAGGTTTATGGTATACATAAAACCACAATATCTTTTCATACACAGAATCTATACTATTTCAGCTCTACAAGTAATGTTGGGAAACTTTTCTTAATGTTGGTACAGCTAGACAGGTGTATATACAGTGATGTAAGCATGCCATTATCCCTTTTCTCCTGTCTAAGTAATTTATACGGAAAAAAACCTCCCCCAACGGCAACATAGATTAATTCAGACTGATACATCTCTTAAAGTTACAAAGAAAAAAAAGGAATATTTTTCTGTAAATAGAAAACATGAGGGTTTTACACTTTAATAAGGAGACATGCAAAGTAAGCTTTAACATATAACCTGTAATCATCTTCCTACTCAGTCAGGACCTCATTGACTCTTTCTTGGACCGTTGCTATTTTTTTTTGTCAGGGCCAGGCCATTAGTGGCGCACGAGTCAGTGACTGCCAGTGAATCTGAGGGATTGAGTCTTCGTTTGCCTATTAGTTGAGTTAACCACAATGTCTGCATATATCAGTATCAATCCAGTATTTTAATTAGACCTACATATCTTTAAATTTCGGCCGAACTTTGTGTGCAGTGTTCCCTTTGATAATAGTACATCTATATATGATCTTGTTCTTATCAGCTATCAAAGTAAACAGGAGCTATTTTCACCTGGACTTCCAAACTTCTTTAGTTATTACTATGCTAAATTTGTCTCTGTCAGTATTTCCTTCAGAATCCCAGGGCACAGTCACAGGGCATTATAGGTATGTTGAAACTGCAAAACTACTTTCAGAGCTCCTCTAAATTCTGGTTTTGTTAAGTCTTTTCTAGATCACCATGAAAGGACCAAAGGATGTTGCCTTTAATGGAATGGCTGTTCACTATAGCAATGGTTCCCTAAAAAAGTAAGAATATTATAACAAAATGTTACTTCCATGTGTTTATCCCCAGGTTGCACCCTTTATCTCAAATACTGCAATAATTTCATTTTCCCAAGGAACCAGCTTAATTCTTTTTTCTCTCTCTATAACCATATAAAAAGAATGATAAGTATTTGTGTTTTCTGGTAACAAAGCAATAAGCACTGAAGTTCCCTTAAGTTTTGGGGTCTTTTTATATGTAGTTTGGTTTCATCAGATCTTTCAAGGCATTTTAAATGTCAAGTATGCTATTCATGTTTGCTTGCAAACTTTTTTAGGTGGTCAGGATTTGCTTAGTTGTGCCCTGGGTATGTCTATTTATTTAGGAGTTTAACAAGTGAAAGATCTTTTGGTGCAATAATACGATCTATCTGAAAGTAGTTAGTGTTATGATATATAGCTATCAATACAGCACCTACAGACTTCTAGCATTGCACTGCACATTTGCTCTTACTTCTTCCAAAATTAGGCCCAGGTTTGTCTTCCACTTGATTTTGGCCACCAACAATTGAGTTCCTGTCGAAGTTTAAAGGAAAGGAAAGGAAAACAAGATAAATGGACCTCTTTTCTCTAAATCTAGCTGGCTTGGGGCTCAGTTCAGCTTTCCAGACATCTAGTGCTGTTTGCAGTGAGCAAGGGCATCCAGTCAGGTCTCTCTTTCCCCACAAGAGCAGGGGTTTCTGTCATCTCTACAATGTCACATCTACCCAGCCCATGAACCCTGAAGCATCTTAAACTGCATGGTGGGCCTATATGTGAAAAACTAAATAAAATTTGAGGTGATAAATCCATACATTGCTGAAGTTAGTGAGTACTAATCTTATTTGCTATCTGACTTTTATTAGAAATATTCTTAAAAGTTATGTACCTAATCTTTTACCTAATTTTTTTTGCCTAAAATATTAATTACAATAAGCTATATTCTAAAGGTTTCTCTTTTTTTACCACCTCTTTTAAATGGATTTTTGGTTTTTCTAGGAATATAAAGCCACTTTTAATAAAAGTCCAATAAGTCCTGTTTCAACTTTTTTGATAAGCAGACAAGACTTTCTATGAATCTCAAAGCCCATGTTTTTCAAGTAGCCTATAGTTTATAGTGCAAATGTTAAGAGATTCTGATTATAGAACTAATTTATTACAGTGTAAGGAAGGTAGGGTTTAGAGAACAATTAACATAGACATTTGAGGCAAATTAAGAAATGAGACATCTGGAGGGAAAACCACATGATAGTATGATTATTTTTTAAAAGATTTTTATAATAATGCCTCTATTTCTTTGTAATTCTAACTGAATATTTTCAAGTTCCTCAGATGTAAAATCATATGAAAAGATAAATTATATTGCATGTTGCACAAGGAAATTTAGAGAGTAGAAAATGAGAGAAATATAGAGAAAGAATGAAGAGCAAAGGACAGCAGGTGTAAAAAGTCCATGTAAGAATAAATATAGACACAAGCAAGTGGAACAACTCTGTTGAAGCTTAAGGAAAATAAAAGCCTAAACATATGATAAAGATGAGGCAAAAGAAAGGAATGAGGAGCAGGTGGCTATTTTAACAGCTATCTCATCTCTTTATTACATGACAAAATAATAATTCTTAATATTTATTTTATTATTATTTGATATGGTCTTCATTTTTTTATAATCCTTTTAGCCTTTCCCTTTTTTGGGGAGGTCTCATTCACTTTCTTTCCTTTTGCCTGAGTTGTTCGTTTCTACTCTTTACTTTTTTCCTCACTGTTTATTACCTTTTTATTTTAGTGCCATACTTTTCCTGCCAATTCAGTGATCCTTCTAGAAGTGTCTTTACTAGAAATTTTCTATTCTTTACGCTGAAAAAACATTGCATAGAGAAAAAGATAAAGTATTTAAATTACGTGAAGAAAGAAATGTTTACTATTAGAATAAAAATGGCAGACTGAGATTTGGCCAAGATCGTGCCTTTTGCAATACTTGTAAGGACAGTTTCAAATAATGTTTCATTTGTCTTGATGAGCATATGTGCAATGAAACAATTTTTAAACAAAATTTCTCTCTTTTCCTGGTAGTTTAATTTTTTCAATCTTTTTGTGTTTTAAAATGAAGATTCTTTGGACATTATAAGGTATGTTTTTTGCCTTATAGAGACATAAAGAATGAATAACTCAATCTTCTCAAACTCAAAACTGCTTTGTGTTTGCCTAGCAATTGCCAATCTTGAACTAAATTTGGTTTAAAATGAGCACACATAGACAAAAAACAGAGTTTTAGAGTTCCCAGAAATTACTTTTCTATTTTAGAATCCAGTGAATTTTCTCCCTGAGTGAGATTATACCAATGACACACTGTCTGCAAGTGAATGAACATGATGGCTTTGTCCTCCACATTTTTGTTTTTACTACCTGTTTAGGTAATCAGTACAGTTTGAATGCTATTGCTAATATCAATTAAATCAGGTCAAAAGCATAACAGCAGGAAAAAGAAATCAGTCAGTTTCCATATGAAAACCCAAGACGCTGGGGCACCTTATGGTATGTGCAAACAATTCACTATACAATTTCTGAAGAGAGGAAACTGGCATACTGTTGAATACTGTTTTCCTTTGGGTAAAATTTTAATTAAAAAAGCAGCATGGATACAGGTTTTAGATCTTCACTATTCAAATAGCTGAGATAGCTGTTTGAATTTTAAAATCTTATAAAGTATTTCATTAAAAAAAGACTTCTGTTATCTCAGTCTTAAAACTGTTTATACTATGATGGACCAGAATTTATGAGTAAAGTTAAACTTCAAGTGCATCCTAACAAAACTTAAAGGAATATTGAAAAGATGCAATGAGTCCTCCTAGATCAAGCTTTAAAAACCAACAGAATCACAGAATATTCTGAGTTGGAAGGGATCTACAAGGATAGTAAAATCTAACTCCTGGCTCTGCACAGGACACCCCAAGAATCACACCATGTGCCTGAGACCGTTGTCCAAATGCTTCTTGAACTCTGTCAGGCTTGGTGCCAAAAACACTTCCCTGGGGAGCCTGTTCCAGTGCTCAAGCATTCTCTAGGTGAAGAACCTGTTTTTAATATCCAGCCTAAACCTTCCCTGACACAACTTCAGACCATTCCCTCAGGTCCTGTCACTGGTCACCACAGAGAAGAGATCAGTGTTTGCCCCTCCTCTTCCCCTCACAAGGAACTTGTAGACTTCTCCAGGCTGAACAGATCAAGTGATCTCAGCCACTCCTCATATGGCTTCCCCTCAAGGCCCTTCACCATCTTCCTTGCCCTCCTTTGAACACTCTCTGATAGCTTAATATCTTTCTTATCGTGCAGTGCCCAAAAATACATACAATATTCAAGATAAAATCTGTTCTCTTATCTGAGAGATGAGGAAAGGTAGCTCCTGTCACACACATCTTCTATAATTCATGATGCCCAAAGATGTCCAGAGTCCTGCAATGTTCTAACACTCACCTGAGCCTGACCAGATGTTTCTATCTTATATGCAGATGGATACTCCTATATCCATACAGCTGGATCATACAATGGGAACAGAGAGACAAGGTCATGGAGAGGATGTGTCTGACTCTTAACCTATATTTCTACGTCAGCAATTCTGCATGAACTTTTACCACACTTCTGCTCTGCATTTTGAGGTGATCACATTTGTATTCAAATAATACATTTGTGTAAACAGAGTTCCATCAAGATATGCCGTAGCCAAGGGTGAATGTTAAAAAAATATACGTTTTCTGTAACGATTGTTTTCTCTTTCTCAGTTTAATATGGTTACTAGAGGCATATGAGCCCTTAATTGTCATCCTTTCAGTTTGTGAGGCACTAGGCATTTCTGGAATGGGTAAAAGCTTTGTTAATTCTGATTTCTAAAGCCTGGAGGGATAGAAGGTAAAAGGATTTCTTTTTTCTTTCTCTTTCTTTTCAAACAAAACATCGGTTTGTACTTGCCTTTGTATATATGAAGATGTGATGCCTGCTTAAAAAATGCAGAAATGTAAATACAAAACTGGAATAGTTTTAGCAGTAAAGGTCAAGCATTTTAAAAAGTCAACATAACAAGAGCTAATGTAAGGAAAAGGGAAAGACTTACTTTCCTACTTCTAAGAGATGATAAAAACAAAATGAGAAATATCTATGAGGTATGTATAAAGAAGAGTTTAACTTGACAAAATTTACAACTCACAACATCCAAATTATTTTCTTTACATGAATTATACTCTTAAGATAGATTCATTATCCCTATTTTTGACATATGGATTTGTTGGATTTTGGAGATGTTATAAACTTTTTTTCATTTACTGAATAGCTATCATAACAAAAAAATAAACTTTTTACTGATAAACCACATATATAGGCTTATATATAATTAAAATTGATTAATTAATTAAAATCTGCATTAAAAATTTAGATTTTTAAGTTTTTCTGGTTTTGGGAGGGGTTGTGGGGTGTTTTTTTGTTGTTGTTGTTGTGGTTATTGTTTGGGTTTTTGTTAGTTTAATATTTAGCAGTAATTTCTGTTATGATGTTTCCAAGTGGAAGGTTGATAATAATTTTGCTTTGAGAAATTGTTGTGTCTTAAAGAATGGCTTTAACAGAATTGTTTCTAACATATAGCAGTGCACATAGTCTTATATGTCACATGCCTCCACTAACTGATAGACAAATGTACCTTGCAAGGCTGCATCTAAAATACTTCTCTGCTAATAGGAGTGAAAGGTGCTTTTGTGGAGTTATAAGATGTTTAGTGTGAGAAGATACAGATACCAAATCAAAGTAGACTTTAGATGTATTTTAGGAATTACAAAGATATGCCCTCCGATTAAATTTTCTGACTATTATGTAAAAATTGTTTTCCAGTATGGAATACTCTGCAAATTTTCATTATTATTCTTTTGGGTAGTGCTGTTAACAAAAGCTTTTTCTCCAGTAGAAAGTGTACCTAGTCAGAACTTTATCTCTTTACGTAAATTATACACATGCATAAACTAAGCATACAGATTTATGTTTTGTGTGACCCTTTTAACTCTGTGTACTTGCTGTTAAGTTGTATATTTTTCCATAGGAGCACTGTAACTCACAAGAAAATGACTAATGCTGAAAACTCAGTTAAATCTCAAAAATAGGCATTAGTTTTGAGGCCTGGCACTCCTTTTGGGAAATCAAAATTTTTATTACCAGATAAATTAGTACTTCAAAAGTATGAATACAGATGCTGTTTGCAAATTTGTCACAATCTGTCTTCCAGCAGAAAGAAGTTATACTGTAGATAGTAACAGAAAACAGAAAACTGCATATTTCACTAAATTGTAGCTGTGTGTGGAAGATTTATATGGTTGTTTTGTGTCAGAGAAACATATAGGTCTTTCAGTATTTCAGTTTAGTATTCCACACAGAACTTTGGTATTCTTATTTTAAAGTTATTTTATAATTTTAATAGAATAAATAAAATATAGCCTTTGTGGTAGAGAAAGTCATATGTAATAACTATGTTTATCAACATTTTCTTGCAGAAGATGACTATTGTAATTGTGTTATTCTCACTACAGGCTAGACAGACCATATCTGAGAATTTCAGTCTGCAAACCATTTTCATAATTCCTAAGTGTCCACTCAGGGCAGTATGAAATGTTTTAGAGGACTTTTATATCATGCTAGGTGGGCCTCTTAAAAGAAATGCGCAGACTAAGTGACAAAGTCAGTTTTATTTTTATTATAATCAAGTTCATTCATTTAGAGACTGAATATTCTCAAATAATAGAGCTGCACCCAGATGGCAAGTTTCTTTTTGCTTGCATGCCTTCACATAATGGAGTCCCACTTTTTTTTTTCCCCTTCCCTACTATCAATTCCCTTACAGCAACCAACCTTCAAAACACGAGTTAACATTTTTTGCAGTTGTGAAGTATTGGATCCAATTACTCCCAGCAACTAAAACCAGAGTTTATTTTAATGGGATTTGCAGTAAAACAAGGCATATAAAAATCAGATGCATAGGCAAAGAATTTTTCATCTTTAATCATTAAGCTACCAGTACAAATTGAGCCCTGCAGTTATTTCATTCCCAAAGGAGAACAGAGGTTTAAAGAATTCAGAGGATTAAATATTTGTGTTTGAGTGAATATGCTAAGTGTTTTTGGGTTGCCATCATTAAAACTGTATTTCAATATTTTATTTAAATGCATACAATACACATTCTTTCAAAATGATAGCTTGTAACTCTCACTGGATATGGGGCATTAAGGGCACCAGTGTTATATCACCATCCTTCCCACAGATGCCCCCAGTTTGTTTGGTTTCTAATGTATTTTTAATCTTTGTCAATATAGACAATTTAAACTTGGCATTTTTGCTTCAGTAGCAAAGAGCTACATAGTATAATCTGTTATATCTATGACAAAAAAAGGAGTATCGTCAAAGAAAAGTACGTCCTTCCGCTGGAATACATGAACCCCTGAAAATCAAAATATGTTCTACCCAAATTATTCACAGTATTTGTCAAATGCCACTGCCTTCTTCTCCCATGGCAATGTAAACATGGAACAGGTGAAATTTTTATTACGCTGCTATTGAAAAAGACTACAAAATTAACAGCAAGATAACAAAATACTTAAGCATCGTGAGAGAAATGAGTGAGAACTTGTCAAATGCAAGTCACACACATGCAGTGGGCCAAATAAACTCCTACACATAGGGTTTAACACTTCTTCTGGACTAAATGCTTATTGACAATGCCTGCCCAATAATTTTTTGATTTCCACATAATTAGTATATTTCTGTATGCAACAAAGATATGCCAGAGTCTAAAATAGGTCACTGGGTCCCCAGATATCTAGAGCACCTACTGGTCTGCTAATCTAATGTTTTAATTT
Source organism: Pseudopipra pipra (assembly GCF_036250125.1). Classification (NCBI taxonomy): domain Eukaryota; kingdom Metazoa; phylum Chordata; class Aves; order Passeriformes; family Pipridae; genus Pseudopipra; species Pseudopipra pipra. Next base: position 66,292,651 of record NC_087550.1, on the reverse strand, counting down.
TTGTCAAAGCACATTCTCTACTTTCAAGATCTCTTTTTTCTTAAAAGTCTTTCAGCTACTACTGTGACCTATGTTGCACCTCTAGTTATATGTGAAGTGTGACAAAAAGTCACAATTTTCATGGCCTTGTTGGATTCTCCCTTCTATTCCCATTTACTAAGACTATTAAGTTAGAGAAGGAAGGTAGGAAATGCTTCCCATTTTAATATATATGCAAATAATTCTCTTATATGCAACATTTTTATATGGTCTTTTCAAAATCCTGTAGTGTAGATTGAACTATATTGTAATGTCTGTATCTGAATAAATGACTGTAGCCCTTTTCAGAGCAATTCATCCCATTGTAAAACAGCCGTTTACAAGTAGAGAAATGAATAATGCCTTGACACTGCCAGTTCTGTCCAATGATTATAAAGGCAGTCTGGACTGTCAGAAAATGTATCCCGGTGATACTACTAAACTGAATGCTTTGTATAGGCTGTATATTCAGAACTACTTCACCCTGATCTACAAGGTTGCTTATTCTGGATTCCAAGTGCACTTCAGCTGTTCAGTTTTTCAGTGTCCACAGTAAGGGAGTCCCAGTAATATTTGGTGGTTTGGTCAAGAGAAACTAAGACCTGACTAATCACAATGTGGTGTGCTTTAAATTCCAGTTCATATATTGAAAGTTTAATAGGTGTTTTGGAAAATATTCCCCTAAATGTTCACACACTATCGTCTCTGTTATCGTCTTGGTATCATGGAAAAGAATCTCTAATTAGCAGATCTCTTGAAAAACTTTAATAATTCATACCTGCAATGGTATCATCCTTCCATGAATAGAAGGAACTTAGAGGGTTATTCCAATTCATGAGTACGAGTTTTGTGTAAAGATATCCAGATGGACTGGAATATGTACATGTGTAGAAGGGCAAGTGCAGGGTGTGCCTGAGAGATAGAGAGAGGCTGCAGATGGTGTTTGACTGTTGAACTGAGAATATGTATCTGTAATTTATCTGGAAGATGAGGTAAACAGCACATTAATTAAATTTGCAGATGATACCAAATTATAATGTGTTGCAAACATCATTGAGAGAAGATACAAAGCAAAGTGACCTAGAAAGGTTAGGAACATAAGTAGAACTTTAAAAAGTGTTATATAGTCTTGAGTATGAAGGTTAGCATATTAAAAAAATAGATCTTAAATAAACCAGAGATAACTGTAAAACAATAATATTAAGACAATTTAAAGCATGATAATGATCATTGTTTGACCAGTTATGGATTCTCCTCCCCTCCCCTCCCCTCCCCTCCCCTTTTTCTCTCTTTTTAGTGGTTTGATGAGGAGGTCAATAAAGCTGAGGATCCCAGCCTGGGGGCAAGAAACTGGAATCCTTTATTCCTACAAAGACTGGTATTTTATAGGTCTGAGGTATTACATATTCATGGAGGGTTTTTCATTCTATTACAACTGGGGGCTTTTAAAGGGATGAGGTAAAAGGAGAAAACCCAGGTTAAAAAATTTGGGGTCTTAACACATACATTTCCCATAAAATGGGAAAACCCATTTTATCTTGGGGGAATTACAGGAGGAAAAAAGGTATTCGGGTTTACAGAATGCAAGGATTCAGGGAACACAAAAGGAGAGATAAAGCACAATAGGTCTTCTACACAGGTTTGATGGCTTGGGCAGGGCTCTCCACACCGATGATATCTCATTTACTTCTTAAAATGAGTTTTTTTCCCCAACTTTTGTAGCCCATGGCTTTTTGCAAAGACTGCTCAAATTCCATTCTGCAGATATATGAATTTGGGATCCAACAGTTTGGTTTTGGCTGTTTTTTCTTTTTGTTTTTGTTTGTTTGTGGGTTTTTCAGTGGTTGTTTTTTTTTTTTGTGGTAGTTTGGTTTTGGGTTTTTGGGTTTTTTTGGTAGAGTATCTGCTGTAGTTTTGTTTCTGTATTAAAAGTGCAGTTTGTTTCAAGTGCAGAAGATTCATACTACAGCCAGAGAGACACTGCCCTACATTTTTATCTCACTGGCCCAAAAGTCTACTGCTACAGCTATAAAAATCAGAGTAACATTGGATGAAAATTGTTATTATTTCAGACACTATAAGGACATTAAGTTCTTTATAGTCTAAAAGTAAGATTGAGTTGTTCCAACTTACTATTGAAGATAAAAGTGCTACCAGAGCTGTACACTATCAGAGCTGTGCAACTTAACATGTAGGTACCTCATTCTGAGGAAAAATCATTTAAAAACTTCATCTCGTGATTGCCTTGCACCCTGGTACCATCACCTCTGCTGCACAGGAGAGGGGTTGCTTTCCTTGAATTCAGTCTAGCCAATGCAACTATAATTAAACTCAGAGGTTTTATTCTCAGTTTGTATTTAGCTTTGAAGTTCATTACTTCTGTTAAAGACCAAGAAATTGTTGTAAAATTTATTTTATTTTTTCCACCTGTACTGCTTTAGTAAAACATATCAAATCACCATGTTACCTTTGTCACTGTAATTACAATAACATTGTGAGTGACAGTTATTTAATTCATCGGAGTAATTTAATTGCAAAATACTCAAAATTTGAAATGTAATAATTACAACCCTCATCCAGGAAATGAGAACTCAATTTTGCTTCCTCCTCTGGCAGCGAGTTTGGTTTCCATTTTATGGTCAAGTATGAAAATTGATTTTGCAGGAAGAGTTTTAAAAAAAAAGAGAAATTAAATTAGAATAAGGACATGCAGCGAAGGAGGGGATGAGTTTATAGTTTACAGATAATGACAATTTTTTTTCCCTGAATTCTTACCCAGAATTCCCTTTATCACTCCAAGGATTGCTTTCAGCTCTTGGGCTTTCTTCTCCCTGAAATTAAATAAATAGTCAGAGAAAGTGAGATCAACAGTCCTAGATAACATGATTGCCAGGATACTCTTAACACTTATGGCTACATGGTACGTTTATCTATGTGACATTATGGTATACATTACACTTACCTTCCTGTCTGAGTAGTAGCTCCACCTTAACAGCTGGATTACAAAGTGATTCCAATTAATTCAGTCTATTACTCACAGTTTTCAAAGGATGCAGCAGGCTTGGTCTTTTTAGGCTTAGAAATAAACAGAGGCCAGGAATCTTACTAAGAAACAGGTAAGCTATTTTGCAAGAGGATCTGTAGCATCAGATGTTTCATGCAGAAGGTATATTTGGTGCTCAAATAATAAATTGCCATGTCTAGTTGCAGACAGGAACACGTGTTTATGAATCCAGCTTCACAGAAGCACCCTCCTTAAGTCTTCATAATCAAAGTGAGAAACTAATTCAGACTTGCCTTTTGTCTACTCCTGAGTATCCTATTGTCACATTCCTGTTGCAATCCTCAGGCAATCAACAGCTTCCCCTAACTCTGCAATGGAACCTTCCTCTTTTTTCTCCTTCCCAAAGGAAATATATTGACTTTTAGTTTGTCTGGTGAACCTTACAGGTTAAACTCTTAAATGGAGCATGGTGCATAGAAACAAAAGTTTGCATGTTTCGAGGTCCCCTTCTACAACTAGCTACTGAAAGAATACTCTTAAAATCTCAAACAAATACCAGTACAAATGACACCTTGATCAAAACTTATTTAACAAAACCTCACTGAAAATCCCAAGACTTTTAAGAAAGCTTGGCAAATACTTAAAAGAGAAAAAAAAAAATCACTGAATTATAGCAAATCTTAAGGCCATACACTAGGGAAACATTTCTGAAGTACATTGACTGCAACCTCTTGAGAAAATAGTGGAAAAGCATGCATCCATAGTTCATAATATTTGGATTGTTTCTAAACAGGAAGAAAGACAAAGATTTAGAATCCATTTGTATTGATTCTTTTGCAGAATGCATATTGAGTTTTTTCCTGTCACACATGCAGACCAACTCTACTTGTAGGAATAAGCAAGTGAGCAATGACATTAGGAGACCATGTTTTCATGTTCCATTGAAGAAGACTAAAATCAAAGGTTCTGACTATGACTTTGAAGCCATTTACACAACCTTGATGGATCCCTGCATCATGGAGGGGGAGTTTGTCCTCTGTAGCCAAAATAGAACCCTGAGACATCTATAAATTAAAAATGTATTTATTAGGATATAATTTTTATTATTTTACCTCAAACTCAAATAAAAGCATACTAAAATAGTGCAACTAATGATGGTGTATAACCATATAATATACATATACAACGTATAAGCATTTTACAGCAGCAATCCATGTGATCTTGCTACTCCATGTGAGCAGCAAGCATCTAAGCAAAAAAACTGGGTAGACAAAGGGCAAGGCCAAAGGACTGAAAATAGGTAGAATACTCTGCCAAACAAACCAAAATGAATATATGCAACAAGGGGAGCAAAGGAGACCCTCCTCTTTTGAAGGGGAGTAGGAGCAATTGAATAAAACATAGTACACCGGTGAACAAAACTGCAGAAGAATGTAAGGTAACTTCAGCTGCAATTTGCCTTAAAGAGCTTCAAGGCAGATCACCATCAGCTCAATGAAACACCAAGGATCACAGCCATCAGTACTAAATAAATTTAAATAATATCACTGCTTTACAGTACTGTATACTGGGATCTAGTTTAAGAAGTAAGACTAAAGGTTTTGGGTGACTAATGTTGATGATTAATAAGGTACAAGAAGTTACCATTAACAAAGGTGCTATTGAAGAATTAATTTAATAAATTTTAAAGTTTCAAACTGTCCTGATTTATCAATCTTATGACATCACTATAAATTCCTAATCTCTGTATGCATATCTATATATATACACGTTTATTTAATGGCAATACTTTTCTCACAACTAACAAATTCAATGAGATTATAAAGGCTGAATATTTTTCTTTGAAAGACTGGGATTATTTACTTTATATCCCTTTACTATTATATATACTATTTTACATATATATGTATATATAAAAAATATATATATACTTAAGAGAAGGTCACTCTAATTAAACCTACGTCCTGAGGACCTCGCTGCCAACGTCCAAGCTCACTCGGCCCTGGCAGATGAACTTTAGGATTAAAGGGTGGGTGCTCTATGTTGATGACACTGCCCTTGTTGCCCACACAGAAGCAGCCCTGCAGCGTTTAACATCCTGCTTTGCAGACGCTACTGAGCTCTTTGTGCTGGAAGTCAGTTTAAAGAAAACAGAAGTTCTCTATCAGCTGGCACCTCAAGAAGTCTTCCATCATCCCCATATCACCATTGGCCAATCAGAGCTCAAATCAGTCCAGCAGTTTAATTACCTAGATAGCCTCATCTCCTCGGGTGGTAAGATTGATGGAGAGATAGACAACAGGTTAGCAAAGGCATATAGTGCCTTCGGAAGGCTTCATAAAAGAGTTTGGCGAAATAAACACTTGAAGAAAAGTACAAAGATCAGTGTTTACAGAGCCATAGTGCTGTCTACTCTCTTGTATGGATCTGATTCATGGGTCATCTACCGCCACCACCTACGTCTCCTAGAATGCTTCCATCAACGCTGCCTCCATACACTAAACATCCACTGGTCAGATTATGTGACCAATACATCTGTTCTAGAGCAAGCAGCAATCACAAGTATTGAGGCCATGTTGCTGAGAACACAGCTGTGCTGGGCAGGGCACGTCTCCAGGATGAAGGATCACTGCCTCCCTAAGATCTTGCTTTATGGTGAACTTGCCGCCAGTTGCTGCATGAGAGGAGCCCCAAAGAGAAGATACAAGGACTCCCTGAAACAACATCTCAGTCTTGACCATATTGATCAACACAACTGGTCTACTCTGGCCTCCAATCAGGAGACCTGGAGACACGCCATCTATAACGCTGCTGATGCCTTTGAGAAAGCACGCAGGATCACACTTGAGGAGAAAAGACAACGCAGAAAGAATTGTACCTTGCAGAATTTAACACCTAAGGAGTCTTTCTACTGTGCCTTTTGCAACTGGACATGCCTGTCTCGTATTGGCCTTTTTAGCCACTAGCGCGCTTGTGTCAAACGTGGGTGGAGCCCTTTCCCTAATCTTCATTCACAAAGCCCAGTCATGATGATGATATATATATTATAATATAATGTTGTCTTCCCTTTACTCTCATCACATTTTCCCAAAAAATGCATGTAACATTAAGCAGTAAATTTTTGGTTAGGGTATTCTCAGTATCCCTGTGGTGAAATTTAGCCTTGGGCTTTCTATTGCCAAGCAGCATGTCCTTTCATTTTTGTGTGCATATGAAAGTTGGTTTTGAACAGAGATAAAGTCTAGAAAAAGAAAGCCAAGATAATGTTGCAGAGATATATGACTGAACTCAAATCTTTCTTTTCTAAATGATTATCGGGTTTAAAATAACTATGAGATAAGTGCTGAAAACCTAATCATTATCAGTAATTTATAATCACAATCATAGCTTCACTATCAGTTCAGAGTGAGATGATTTAAAATTATTTTCTTTTGAGCTGTTAATGTCTCATGAGTTTTCCACAGTGTCTGATGGCAACAGTTAGCAAGAGAAATATTTTTTCTTGTAATAGACAAATAGACGATAGATTTTATCAGACGACAGCTTACACGGTGGTGAAAATAATAACAAAAAAAAGATTCTATAAATCAGATAGGTCTCAAATTTTTTTCAAGGTTTTTTTTTCTTTCAGCATTATTGACTTTAGTGGAGTGATCTGTTTTTAAAGAGCTCTAAGCTTATGGATGACACAAAGTGTTCCTAGCTTTTTGTTTTGGTTTTGGTTTTGGTTTTGTTTGTTTGGTTTTTTTCTGTTTTTTTTTTTGTTTTGTTTTGGTGATTTTTTTTCATTAGTTTGTTTTTGTTTGTTTGTTGTTTTGGGGTTTTTTGATTTTTTTTTTTGTCTTTGGTTTCTGGTTTTGTTTTTGTTTTGGGTTTTTTTCAATCTGTATACTTGGACCCTCTGCTGGTGACCTGAATGGAGTTATGCCCATTTACATTAACAGTGTTGACACATATTTGGCTATGAATTAAACTAATGCATTTTTCATCTCACACATCTGCCCCAGTCTGTTATCAGAGGCTGCTGTCCCTATGGCAAGGGCAGATGAACAAAAACCTAGATCTTAATCATGGCTAATGTGTTAAAGAAACTTGAATTCAGCATTAGCTTACTTTAATGTGACTGGCTGTAAGTTCAAGAAAATGCTGGGAAACAATTTGGCTCTTCCTGTTCCAGAGATGGCATCTTCCACAAGTAGGATAGGCAGTTAGTGGCTGAAGACAGATTCAAATGTCCAATCTCAACATGCTGCAATTTTTTCTATAAGACACCAGGTCTGATTTAGGAGAAAATCTGCTTGCAGTTGATAGGGATAGAAAGTTACTGTTCCTCACAGGTCTGCACTGTTCACACATATAACCCTTCACTGGTTTAGAAAGCAAACTGAGAAATAAAAATAAAAAATTTTAACCCCCCCCCAAAAAGTCAAAGGCCAAGCCAATAAAACATTGAAATTAAGAAAGTATTAACATTGTTAATAGAGAAGTTGAAAACAGAAGGACGCATCCCACTACCATGACTTGAGCAATAAAAAGTTTTGGTAGTTGATGAGTGTTTAAAATGTGGTCCATTTTAAAATTGTCATCCCTATTTGATGCCAAATGTTAGATGTTCATTCTCCTATATAAACTGCACAGTGATATGCAAGCAGATAAGACATTCTTAATCACGTGAAATCTTTTTTTTTTAATAAAAATGTGTATTTTCAAAAATAAAAATCAGCAAATAAGTCATAGACATTTTTCTGAACCCTTGACAAACTCAATTTGAAATACTGTATGTACTTCTCTTAATATCAACTTAATTAAAAGTTGACTGGTTTAGGAGAAGTAGTCCTTACAGTATTCTGAATAAAACATATGGAACTATCTGAGAATGAGAGATGAGTCTGAATAATTCCCTAGCTATTGAAAATAGATTTTCAATATTAAACTCTCAAATATAGCTCAATAGAATTTTACCACTCTTTCCAAAATACTGTGTTGAGGGGGAAGAACAAGCATGAGAAATATCCTCCTGACAGGTAGTGAAATGAAAAGCATGTGAAAAATGCTGCTTTGAATGAAAATACCATTCCAGCCCTAACCATAACATCACATTACCAGCTCTATAGTCACTTGCTTCCTTGTGAATATCCCCCTGCCTTTGAACATGTCTTTTATTATTCATTCAGCAGCCTTCTCAGGATGTTTGCTGAATAGGAGGCATAAGGATTTTAAACAATAAATAAGTCACCTCAATACCACTTGGTTGTAGATTAAGCACAGAGGTCACTGAAAGTAAAAACAAGATTTGACCTTCACTATTTCAGTATACCTTGAGCAGGGCAGTGCAGAGCAATGCGAGCAGGCAGTCTGAGCAGGCATTGGGTCAACTCGCAAACAGCAGAAAAAGGTGCCTGTGCCATCCACAACTCTCGTGCACCAGCATGTATATTTTCAAAATGAATTTTACTGTTATACTTTGTTCATTATATTGGTGTATGAGACTGTGAATTGGGATAGTTGAAGAGTGGAAGTAAAGCAGGGTTTCTTTTTCGTGGTATTTTTTGTTGTTCTTATTGTCTGGGGTAGCTGTTTAGTTGTTTGGGGTTTTTTTTCTACCACTCTTGCTCAATGCCTGCTCACAGAGAGTTAAGGACACAGATATTACAAGTAGTTTGGACAAGTTGGAAATGTTATGGTTATACCTATATAATATGAATTGTAACCACCCATAGTATAGTTTAAATAAATGTATACACAACATACTACTGTATCTACTGTAAGTATTTTTTTAGAATATATTCCTGGAATGCAATACAGTTTGTTGTGGGTTTTTTCCCCTCTAATTTATCTTTCTATGTTTCAGAACAACAGTAAATGCTGCTCTTGATAATTGTACCCACACCTGCAGAAAAACATTAACAACCTGTTTGGATGATTTTTCAAGACAGAGAATTTTCCTTTTGATTTGAAAGTCTCTGGTGGGTTAAATTGGCTGGCTGCCAATTTCCCAGGTTGCCAGAGTGCCCATCAAGCCACTCTATTATTCCCCAGGCTGCAGCTTCCTTCAGGGCATGTCCACCTGCTTCAGTGTAGGGTCCTCTACAAGCTGCAGTGGGGACACTTGCTTTGACATGGTCTTCCATGGGCTGCAGGGGAAACTCTGATCTAGTGCCTGGAGCACCTCCTCCCTTCCTTCTTCTCTCACCTTGGAGTCTGTAGGGCTGTTTCTCTCACATTTCCTCACTCTTCTCACTCACAGCTTCTGCATACTATTTTTTACCCTTTTATAAACATGCTATCATAGAGGACCCAGCAGCATTGCTGAGCAGGTAAGTTTTGTACAGTAGTGGGATCAATTCAGAATCAACTGAAACTGGCTCTGAGCTGGGTACAGCTTCTGATCTCACAGAAGATATCCCTGTAGTCCTCCTGCTACCAAAACTTGGTATGGTAAACAAAGTCCTTTGCTACTGTTAATTTCTATTATTTCTTCTACCTTGATTAATATCAAATCGTATTCCTCTCCTGTAATTTGAAGGGTCTTCTTTCTACATTTCTGTCATTGGTAAAAATATCATGATTCCCTGACTCACTAATTCTTTATTTCCTTCTTTTGTCCAATATATTATGAAGCAAGTGTCATTGACTACCCTCACACACAGACACACACACAGACACAGACACAGACACAGACACACACACACACACACAGAGACACAAAAAGAAAATGGACAATTTTTAATTATAGAATTGTACAAGAAATATTTCTTAAATTGTAGAATATTTAATGGCATTGAGCCTTTTTATTATTGAGTGTGCATTTTTGGTTACTTGGGGATACCAGATGACATGAAACTTTAGAAATATTTTCATGTTTCTATGGAACATGGTTTGCCAATGTATCTTATCTGTTCTGTAGCAGCTGTCGTGATTGGGAGCAACTGAATACACTTGGTTTTTGATGTCAAACAATAAGTAAATAATTTATAATTACAATGGGATAAGGCATTTATAATGTAACTGTATATCTTCAGCCTGTGAGGTGCATCATGTCACTTCGTTAGTTTTTCACAATCATTCTCAAATGGGAAAATAAACTGGTAGCAAAAACAAATCCCAGATGGATAATAACTACTGAATTTACATCTACCAGTGAACACAATTTCATGTGTGCTTTCCCTGTATAAGTTATTAATGAAGAATTTTTTAAAATATACAGCATGGAAGTTAGATCAACAGCAGAAAGTTTATAGAAAAAGAAACCAACCAAGCAAGTTTAACTTTTGAGGGTTAAATGTCAAAACAAAGGCCATATACAGTAGTTGTGTTTCAGTGAACGAAGGGGCTATTCCTCAGAGGCATCTCATCTACTGTTTTATATTTTTGTATGCAGCACTCTCACCACCATGGCCCGGGTTTGATTCCCGGTCAAGGGATACTCCCCCGGGCAGATGGAGCTCGTCAGCCCTGTAAGGCCATCCATCTAAGAGAAGGTCACTCTAAACAAACCTACGTCCTGAGGACCTCGCTGCCACTGTCCAAGCTTGCTCGGCCCCAGCAGATGAACCTCAGGATTAAAGGGTGGGCTCAGTTCAGCGCACACTGTGTCTCACTTAAAAAATCCACTGTGCAGGCTCGAAGGGTAAAGGCCTTTCCCAAATCTTCGTTCGCGAAGACTGGCCATACATACATACCTAATATTCATTATAATATAGTTATGTATCATCTAAGATGAATGAAATAAAAAGAATAGAGAAATAGAAAGCGTCAAAATTATTTTCATACAAATAAAATGATAAAATTAGTGAGTTCCTCCAGCTTCACCAGATTACACTGGAAGTTTTAATAAAATCTCCATTAACTGTAATGAGAGCTTAAAATCTTGGCTCATAGATGAACACCTACATTGAAACTACTGAATTTTAGGATCAACAGTCTGAAGATGGATTTCATCCTTACAGCTTGATTTCGTTGCCTAAATAGAGGCATACCATTTGAAATGCCACAGGTTACTGAAGAAAACCATTTATAGCCTTTCCATTTGCAGGTTAGACAGGATCCCACAGGATGTCTCAAACAACAAAAAATAGTCTCTGTTCCAGCAATTAAATTCAGATCCAAATGCTGAGTAATACAGGTCATTTGACTTCCTTGTGGTCAGGATTTTACATTAGCTTGTGAGAAGTTTTTGATATAGTATTAAACTATAGAACTATTTTGAAAACATATATGTAATAAGACTCTCTAATTGTATCCTTTAAAAATGTATCTGAATAGACATCCAAATCTTTATTAACATTCCAGGCATTTCAACAGCTGAATTTGTTTTCAGTGTTGTATTTGTATAATTAATAATTTAGAAGATCATTATTTTGTTTACCTTTGTTGTTGTTGTCACTACAGTCTTTGTTGTGTATAAATGTTTTGGGGTAATTCTGTCTTTGAGCATCATAAACAGTAACAAATGCTTTTTGATTCACTTACAAATTATAAGAGGAGAGCCATGAAATTTTCCTAACCTTTTCTGCAGCTCAATAAATCACAAACAGACAAGAAAGTTAAGCACTGCTTCAGTGGAAAATCAGCAGACAGATGTAGCACACATTCCCCTCAAAATAATTCAGAACCTGTTCCAATTTATCAAATGCCTACTTTATCTGTCAAAACAATGTCCTTTCTCAAATAAAGGGCATTGTTTCTGCAGCAAGAAAAAGGTTCTGATGTATTGTTATCTGCAAATGGATGGTGGAATAATGGAACAACAGGCAGCGTTTCAAGCTAAGAGATCAAAGGGCAGAATACATTACAATTCTTGTTAAAATAAATTAGGCTGCAATCGTAATTTTAATAAAGACATTTATAACATTAAACAATTTTTTTTTGAGTTTACAGATCAGCAGAAACAATGAGAAAATTGCTATCAGTATGTAAGTTGACACATTTCTTCCTATTGTGATAATTTCAAATTTCAAAGCTGTAATGTACATTAGCTGGTATCTTGTGCTGACATGACACTATCTTACATTTGCAGAGGAAATATTTTCAAGTGCTTTATTCATTTTTTACTGTATTTTGATAGTACCATCATACTACAAAAGCATTCATAGATTTCTAGATTAAGAATTTCTATGAGCAAAATTTAGTAACTTGAAATCTTCCAAGATAATTTTGATCGCTAAATGTTGGATGATATATTATGATATTAACTCAAAATATTGAATCAAAATCCTCCTTAGAATCAGCCACCCTTTCCAAATTCCACTAATAAAATTAAATTAAGAATTAAATCCTTTTAAAGCCTTATCTTCTCTAAGAAAGATTACAAAACAAAAACAATAAAAAAACCCTGTTAATAGCTGTCAATTAATTGAAAAAAAAACAGGAGTTTTAAGTGTTCAGCAAATCTGTACACTCAAACCTGGTTCTATTATTAAGCCATTGTAATGCTCAGATACTTTCTTTAACCTCAACCTGTCAGATATTTATGATGATTCCTGTAGCCAGCTTGATCCTGAGCTGAACTGTGACAACTTTGCACTGATGTATCTGTCTCCTCCATGATTGCAAGTGGTTCTTTCTTTCTTATATTCTTCCATTTTTCAATTCTTCTTTATGTAACTGTGACCTCTGTCAGTTATTAGTTTTTTCATATGATACATTTTTTAATATCACAGAGTCCTCTAAAAATACATGATCAAATCAACTCCTTTAGAAAAGTATTCATTTATAATCACCTAATGACAGTTTCAAAAGTTAGCAATATTTCTTTTTTTTTAAGAAACACTTTACTTATACCTTGACATTAATAATCTGTAAAATACAATCTCAAACATTCTATGAAAAGAAACTCTGTGATCAGAATCATAGCAAAAACTAAGCCCAGCATCTTGAAATTGGACATCTTTTAAAGCTCAGTTATGCCAGCTCTTGCTCAGCTGCATGAGTAGATATCTGTGTTTATAAATAGTCCAACTGAAATCAATTAGTCCTCATACAGTGCAATACAGCTGATGGGGAATTCTAGAATTGTCCTAGTTAAGATTAGACTAACGGAGAAAATTTACTGATATCGAAACGAGCTTTGACCGGTGTGAGATTGAGTAGAATTGTGGGAAAGTCACTGCATCCCCAGTTGCACATTAGCAGTCCCTTGCTAGGGGTAGTTCCACACACATTTTTGTTACCGGTGCTGTGTGAGAGCACTCTGTTGTGTCGCAGACTGGACTAAACATTTTAATTAAGAAATTTGCACCAATACAACTGATTTTGCCCACATTATGCTAGGCAACACTCACATGAAAAAAGTTAGTGACTGAAAAGCTGCAGGTTGACTGCCAACTAGTCGGTAGTGAGAAGAAACTAAATGATAAAAATTTTCACTTCAGCACAGCCCGAATGAAAAGGGGTTGTGTAAGTCTCAAAGATATGTAGGATTGGGCTAGCACAAGCCAACTAAAATTCATTGAGAAATGAGGAATTTGTTCACTGCTCTTTCCTGGTGGAACAGTTCAGAACAACACTAGTTTGTCTTAACGAAGCAGTAGAGCAGTGTTCAGCACAGTTTTGTCATGTTAATCAAAACAGATTGAGACCAACAGATAAAGAAAGAATTTTGCTAGAAGAGTAAATAGAGAGTACCAGTGTTCTGAGTACTAGACACACATATTCAAGTATCACTTCAAAATCTTCATCCTCCCTATTTTTTTGAGGAGTAGTTAACAATAGTTTTTATCATTTTATAAGCACAGAGCTGAAAACTGGGTTCTGAATGTGACTCTATTTAAGGAATTATGAATAAATTTTTATGACTGATATTTACACTCACAAGAGTGATCAAAAAGAAGTGAGAAACTACTACAAATGTCATTTTAATTTAATAAAGCTATTCTGTAGCTATTGACAAAAGAAAATGGTTGTTAAATAAAGATTAATGACGAAATGAATTAAATTCAGAGAATGTGAAGATAAAATGGAAATGTATCTGGAGAAAATAAACCTTTCTCTTCCAGATATTCTTAATCAAAATCAGACACAAAACCTAAATTGAAATAGTTAATTAGGACCCAGGCCTAAATCCCTAAGCTACAAAAATGCCAGCTGAAATTACCGAGGTTTTCAGATGCACAGATGATTAGGAATAGGATGATCCCAGATCAGTGCAATTCATAGGGAGGACCACAGTGTCTGTTGAAATCTGACTTTAGGTTGCTCTGGAAGAAAGCTGGAAGTGTAGAAAAGATCCAGTTCGAATATCATCCATAAACTCCATCTGAAACCCAAATCAACAGAGATAGCATCAGTGTGAATGGTTGGCAAAGAGTAAATAATCTGCCATAATTCTCTGCAGAGCTGCAACAGAAACTTTTCCTTGGAGTAATTTCTGATGCTGAGAAAGCAAATTAGGACCTTGTTAACACCAGTCCCTGCTGCCTTGCCCATTACATACTCACTTCCCTCCATGAAGCAAACATAAAGTGCGACTACAAATGAATAGATAATTCTGATGTGATAGCACATTTCCCAGGGGAAAATGATATGACAAAGCACAGGAGACAGGGAATTAGACCTACCATGTTTAGGACATGCAAAATACCCCATGTGAAGTGAAAAAATATTGACAATACCACTAATACCGTCTGTGGAACACTTTCAAATTCATGTTTCTATATGAAATTTTACAAAAGTAAATCACACAGCATTTTTGGTTTAGCACAGTTTCCTTTCTTTTGACTTCATCTTCCTTTTGCTTAAGAGAGAATTTTCTCACCAATAGTTCAAAAATACAGTGTATAAGAAACGACATGAAAAATTTGTATATTAAACTGATCAAGACTCTAAACAATATGTTCTGTGTGAGAAAGAATACTTACAATAAAAGAAAGGTATGAAAAAGAATTTGTCTTCTTAAGGAAGTTAAAGTATTCAGGAAATGTTTTATTCACTGATAGCTGAAAAAACAGGATCTTGTCTCTTTAAAATGTGAAGTAATGGAAGAATAAAATAAATTATATACAACTGATTTGACAAAGCTCTTCCTAACCGGAATAAAATTTCACAAGGTGGTCAAAACCCACATTGTTATCTACATTTTCCACTAATACAACTCTGCTCAATTATAATTTTTGCTTTGAAAGCTAGATTCACTTTTTGTAGAGGTAAAAGAAAAATGAATCCATGTGTGTCACTCTGCTTGAAAAAAAAAAAGTGGTTTGTGGTTTGTATTTTCATCATCTTGTAACAGAAATTCATAGGAAATCAAGTATGAAACTGAACAGATACATAATATCCTTATTTTCCACTTGATAGTCACATGTTGATCTTGTAATTAGGGAAGGAAAATCAAGACATTTTAATCTGGCTTCTCTCAGGAAAATTACTTGAAAAATACAGAGACCTGTACACGGTTACTAATTTAGAAGTTAACTACAACTAATATTTAGATGAACACTCAGGCTTATGAAATCTTGATCTTGTCTGCTAAGTAGCTTTGTAAAAGCTCCTTCTCCATATATCATTTAGTTGAAAAAGAAAAACCAACTCATTTAATTTACATTTCCACGAATTATGTTGACTTTGGTTGTGTATAGTATGAAATTAAATTGCTACACATCATATTTTTCTCCAAAGTTAAAATTAGTTGTGACATTGAGTAGATACTTAAACATACAGTAAAAATGACAATTTAAAAATTAAATATTTCATGCTTAATTAAGAAAGGTTATGAATAGCTTCCAATTTAGAGTGTTTTACAGTTCTTTATCATTTGATATACACATCAAAACATGGAAATACAAACTATGGATCTTCCAGTCTAATACACAGCTTACAGTAAAGGGAACTTTGAATATCCCCTTAGAGATTTCGGCAATGATTTTCCACTCCATTACACCAATTTCATACTGGGGTAAGTCCATTGATGTCAATGGTGTTACATCAGCTTAAAAACAATATGACAGAATAGAAGATCAAGGTTATTCAAGCTCTTATTTATGGTTATGGAAAATTACACACGTCTGATGTACATAACAAGACTCTGTGTTGTTTTGTATTTCTTTGATAATGAAAATGTCCTTGTATACCAAAAAGCAGAAAACTGAAGTTGAAACATAACAGGTATTTACCAGCTAAACATACATAGGTGTAGACAGCAAATGCTGGTTGTAAAATAACCGTGCAAGATGACAGATGTTCAGCTATACTGAGATTAAATGTGAGAAAAGTTTCAATAGATTGAATTTTCAGAAATTATGAAGTCCCAGGAAGCTATAAATCAGGAAGTCAATAGGTTTAGAGTTATATCTAATTCTGCAGTGTTAGTATTTTATATGTATTTATTTACCTTAGTATTTTATTTTTATTTATTTTATGTTTCCAGAAATATAACCAGACTCATTATTGAGAATTTCTGAAATAAGTTACTCTTGAAACAATATTCACACAAGTAAAAACGCTCTCATAATCACAAAATTAACTGCAAAGACAATCTCCTGTCTGGAACATAAAATCTATCTGACTGGTTGTATCTTCATTACAGCTAAGAGACTGTACCTGAGAGCAGTCTGAATTTCTGGTTTCTACCAATACACAATGTTGCCCAAATACACCAATAAGCTGTTTGCATATCTTGTCTGACTTGTGGCAGATCATATCTGAGCTTTCTGTGAAAAATTTTAGAGTGTCTGTGGAGAGGTATCAACTTTTCTTCCAGATGCCATTGCCTTCCCCAAGAGCAGAGGAGATAGCCAGAAGCATAGGGTTCTCCTTCTCCCAGTTCATGCTGCAAGTACTGATGGAAAGACTGTAAGCCCTTAGGGACCTGCAGATTTACCCACAAAACTTTGTGAGGACCATACACAGAAAGTTAATGTGGATGAGCAGCTTCATGGAATCCTGTGTTGCCTCATTTACGTTTTCATTCCTGGGACTTCCAGATTTTTTTTCTACTGAAGTAATACTTAGCAATTTCACTTATCTTGTATTTGTGCAGTAATTTTTTTGTCTAAGAGCACCTTGCATTTGTATTTATTGAATTTCATGCTTTTTCCTTAAGACAGCTTATCTACTTTGCCTAAAATATTTTTGAATTCTGATACCAAAAGCTGCTTACACTCCCTTCCTCTTTAACTGGGTGTCATTTATAGGGTAAGACTCATTAAGAATAAGGACTCTTAAATTGTCAAAATCGAAAATAGAAAAATGAGATAGATTTAGGTCACTCTTTTCTCATCCTTCTCTTTCCTTCATTTTTCCAATATGACTGCAATTCTCTGATTAACACTTTGCCATTAGTTTTTCAACAAGATAAGTACCCGGACCATTTTTGCCATGAGAAAACACAACATGGGATTATGCCAACAGCTCAAAATCTGCAGCATTCTCTGCCTTTTAATTTTCACAAAGCCTGCTGTCTTGGAGAAGGAGAAGTATGTTGTTTAAAGATAAATATGTGGATTGTTTCTTCTCACCTTAATATTATGATTTTTTTTTGTGGCTGGATTTTAGCTGTGATATTTTATTTACTTTATGGCTGTAAACAAATACAAGCTTAGAATGTTATTATTCCAAGGAATTATGAGTAAGACTACTCTATATAAATGCAGCAGCATCCACTGTAACTTGTTAGCTGTTACACTTTCTTCTGAAATACTTTGGAGAAGAATGGGCAGTGTGACATCTGGGAGTAAAATACTTTTACTTTTTAAGGCATCACATTTCAGCACCTAAATTTAGTGATTTACTAAGTAGGTATCTGCTTGTCAGCAGGAAATCCAATCAGTTTGCCTAAACATACATATGGAATACCACCCAAAACAGAAGACCCAGGGTATCACACTGAAACTTTAGCTGCAGAAAAGTATTTTCTTCCAGTACGTCCTTTGTCATATCTGTCTGTCCCAGAAGTCTTGATATATTTGAACATAACAAATCATATCCAGTACTAAGTATCTTATGTCTCCTGGCTATAATGAAGCTTGGACATGTAGATCACATGTAGAATGATACATTGTAAATACTAAATCAGGGTTTTTTGAATCTACATTTGAACTCAAAATAAATATAAAATTATTTTAACTGACATACCAAAACAAACAAACAAACAAAAAAAACCCCAACCCCAAACCTTAAATATTGTTGAAGAAGCAAAAGTCAAACAGCAATCCAAAACCTAATGACAGGATGAGTGAAAAAATATTGATATAAACAAGAATGACACAAGTCTATAAAAAAGCATACCATAGAGAACTTGGATATGAAAATACATATAGATTAAAAAATATTAATTTGAGCTAGTACAGAAGAATGGATGGTTTTCCATTTCTCCTGTTTAAAAATGTCGATTAAATTAGACAGGACCCTCTGTCAGGTCTTTCCTCCTATTACAGACTTATTTCAGGATAAACTGAGCCACCTTCTGGAAAAGTCTAACTTTCTTTTGTTTAG
Organism: Pseudopipra pipra; assembly: GCF_036250125.1. Classification (NCBI taxonomy): domain Eukaryota; kingdom Metazoa; phylum Chordata; class Aves; order Passeriformes; family Pipridae; genus Pseudopipra; species Pseudopipra pipra. Next base: position 66,274,200 of record NC_087550.1, on the reverse strand, counting down.
AATTAAAGTAGTCTAGTCTCTTACACTAGCAGCTAACAGTCAGATGGCTACAGTTCCGTGGCATTAATCCCATCTGGTCTTTCTACTATGCCAATTGTTTCACAGAGTTTTAACCTTGTTGTGCTTTGAAAATTACATTAGTGGTATAAGAGTAGAATACTTTCATGACATCCTGGATTAGTTCATTGATCAGCGTTTTTATCAATGATATATCAACAATTAAAAACCCGTCCCCAAAAAATATTTTTTCTTACTTAAACCTTTGCAATCACAGGTTTGTGATTGCAAAACAGGTTTTTGCAATAACAGGCTGACAGAGTTGTGCCTTTTCAGCCTGCAGAAGAGAGTGCTCTAGGGATACCTTACAGCAGCCTCCTAATACCTAAATGGGGCCTTAAAAAAGGCTGGAGAGGGACTTTTTACAAGGGTCTATAGCGATAGGACAAGGGTAAATGGCTTCAAATGGAAAGAGAATAGGTTTAGATTAGTTATAAGGAAGAAATTCTTCACTGTGAGAGTGGTGAATCACTGGAACAGGTTGTCCAGACAAGTTGTGGATGCCTCATTACTGGAAGTGTTCAAGTGGATGGGGCTCTGAGCAGCTATGGTCTAGTGGAAGGTGTCCCTGCCCATGGCAGAGTGGTTGGTGATCTTTAAGGTCCCTTCAAACCCAAGCCATTCTATAAATCTCCGGAAGTATGTGAGGGCTTGTTTTGGCTTGTTTTTTGTTGTTGGCCATTTGATATGTGTTCTAAAAAATTATTTCTGTTGTTGGTCAGCTGCAGGTATTGAGAAAATAGTGTTTCGAACATCGTTTTGGTGGAGACAAGTTTGTACACTGTAGTGGTTTGGTTTTGGCTGGCTGTCAAAAACCCACCCAGCTGTTCTCTCGCTCCCCATCCTGAACAGGACAGTGAGAAAATGAGGTGAAAGAGCTTAGAGTTGGAGACAAAGAGAGGGAGAAGTAAAATGAGTTTATCTAGGCTACTGGGAAGTTATATAGTTCTCATAAAGTGAGAAATAGGAGCTTCATTTGCTACTTGGTCTGTGGAATTTTAAGCAAATATTCCTAACAGCACAAGAGAGTGTCCTACCTAACACACAGTGCAGGAGTTATGGAGGAGGATATGTCAGGTGTGGTGACCACTTCACCTCTGTTGAAGCTGTTTTGCTCTGTGGGGAAAAAATGAATGTGGTGGGGAAAAAAAAGTTTTCCCCCCTGGAGTTAAAAAATGGTAACTCCCGAGGGGGTGGTGTCACTCGATGTGGACCCAGTGAGCGCTCCTGCAAAATATAAACATATCACCCAGATCGGAAAAGCAGGATGTTGTAGTTGTTGGTGGAGAGAAGTAGCCATGTTATAAAGCCACGAGGAGAAGGGGCAGAGAAGGGGCCCCCCCTCAGCCCCCAGCTGGGGGCTACAAGAACTTGGAACAGTGCTAAACTGGGCCAGGTTCTGTAGTTGAGAGCTGGGGGAAGTTTCCTTGCTGTGAGTGGACAGCAGGAGATACTGAAAAGTGGTAGCAGAGCAGCAGCGAACAGAGAGACTGTGGTAGAAAGCCGAGAGATAAGGGAACAAGCAGCAAAGACAAGCATGCAGCAATGCAGAGAGAACTCCTGCAAGGAGAGAGAGAGAACCAGCAACAGAGCAGGACTAAGCTCTACAGAGAGAGAGAGAGAGAGAGAGTAAGTACTGGGGTAAGAACTGAAAAAAACTCCCCAAACCCCTCTGAGACCTCCCTCCTAGAGAGGAGGAGGAGATGGACTCCTATTTAAGGAGAGGAGTCTTGGAGTGCTGCAGCACCGGAGAGAGAGGAGCTGAGAAGCTTAGGCTTCCTGAAGCTGGACCGGGACGACCAGACGGAATGCAGAGGGGGTGACCTCGGCCCCCCTCGCTGCTGCTGCCAAGCCTAGGCAGCCTGAGACAGAGCACAGGAGCTCTGATAGAACTCTTGAGGCAAAGGCCTTCAACTGAAAGCTGCCTGAGACGTTCTGACTCAGGGGTGAATCCCCTGAGGAAAGGGATCATCACGAAGATGCCTCTACACTTCATGATATGACATAGAGACGCGAGCTTGTCCCTTATATCTCAGTCCGCGGAAGAGAGGGGGGAGAGGAGACCCCCTTGTGTGTAATGGAAGGAGATCCAGCTACACAGTCCAGCTACAGCTGCTGCATGGAAGAAGAGAGGTTGCTGCCCTGAGAGTGGAAAGGATCTTTCCTTTTCCCTTCTGGACTTTTATTGGAGGGAGAAGAGATCGATACATTGTAAATACTGATTTATCATAGGAGAAATAGTTAAGATTATGTATATGATGTATTGTACTATTTGTCTGTACAGTGCTTGTAATATAATTCCCTTTCTCCCATACTGAGTCTTGTGTAGTGTCTGGAAAACCCATCTCACAGTGGGTTGAGATGTGGAAGGGGGGCTTGGACTTGGGAATTGGATTTTGGGGCTCTCAAACCATGACAATGAGTCTCGAAGAAGTTAGGGCATGATTCTTATTTTAGTATTTATGACACACACCCCAGAGCTGTCCGTAAGAATTTCACTATTTTCTTCTGAATTGTTTATACATTTTATAAACAAATAATTTTGGCTCCAAAACAGAAATACTCCTTCAAATTCAAAAGTATTCAAGGGAGACCACAATGTTTGGAAAAGTCCCTTTTACAAAGTATATAAGAAATCCTTTGCCAGATTGGAAAGCAGACTCTGGATAAGTCATGTGCCTTGTGTGACTCTTGGACTAATTTAAAGGACTATCTAGATCCTTTGCATTTACTATATGGTAGCTATTCATTATTAAATAGCCCGGACTACTTTTCATATTCAGTGTGGAACCATGAGATCCATATGATTAGAAAGATTTTTCTATGGGATAACATTCCCTTATTATTGCCTTTTGGATTAATTCTCTTTTGGGGTCATTCTTCTAAAGACAGTTCTTACAAGCCCTTCGAATATGTAGAATATCATTAGAAATGCTTAGGTTGTATACAAAGCCTACTAAAGTCAGTGGGAATATTCTTACTGATTTCAGTAGCTTTGTTTACAGTAAAGGGAGATGCAAGTTGAAGTCCATCATTCATTGTTATGTGTCAATACAGGGATATTTCTTTGAATGTCAAGATAGATTCAGATATTTAGATATTTTAATGACAATGGTTTGTGATAAATTAATCTTATCTCTTTTACGTGTTACAAGACACTTAATTTCCTCAAGTTAAATCATAGGTGCATTCAGCACAAAGCATTCTTTCTATTCCTTCTATGATGTGTTTAAGGGTAGAGAATTAGTTTGTGGTTTTTCAATTCCATATTTCTTCAGTTGAACCAGATTTTATCTTAATGTATATTGAGAATGCACTGCAGAATTATCCTTAGAGTCACTATAAACCAGCCTCATTTCTTAAATGGTCAGCCTCTTTATTTTAGTAACACAAGAATAAGACCTGCACACCATCCTGTTCTTAGCTCAACCTTGTCTTCTTGTGCAGCTGATAAAACACCTGTAGGTCTGCTAATTTGTTAGAGGATGTGGCTTCTGACAATAAAGTCAGAAAGGGGTTAAAGTCCACAATGAACATCTTTCCCATAGCCTTTGTGAAAGCCCATGCCATGGACTTTCATGCTCAGGAGAGCATTTTCATTGATCTCCAAAGGAGTACAGAAACATACGAAAACGTTCACCAGTTGTGTTTAAAAGGATATATGTAACTATAAATGTGTAGATACCTGTGTGTGCGCTTTTTGCAGGATCAGGACCTGCGAATGAGTTATTAGAACTGAGGTATATTTTTATAATAGTTTACCAAAATCTTGCAAATTTAAGGGAACTCCATCTTTCTTGAGATCTAAACTATAAGTGCTATTAATAGACTATTAATTTCTACACATAGAAATTAATCAGATTTGCCAGCTAATGAATTCTACTTTAAATAAGTGTAATTAAATAAAACATAGATTGACACAGAATCAGCTCCTTCTCAGATGCAATACTGGATGTTTTTTACATAACTGAATCTTGTTCACACATTATTTTTGTCTCATAGTGACTCAGAAGATTTTCTAAGGAAAACATTCCTTTATTCTGTACCATATATTGATAGCTATAAGATTAACCATTGTATTTTGACAATCAAAAGTAATTCTAAAAGAATTGGGAATTATGGGACAGACTGAGTATTTTCAACTCTCTTTCGTGTTCTAGTGTTTCAAAGTTTCTTAAGTATTTTGTTCCCAATATCTACACTAATTTTTTTTCCTGAGAGTAGAGTTAAAACAAATTTTTAATCCAGCAATAGATTATTTTCTTTCATACAGTTACAAATTGTAAGTTTATAATTTGGTTATTTGATCATTTTTTATTTTATTTATTCTAGATTATTATTTATTAATTATTTATTTATTGTATGAGAATTCAAAAGAAGGAAAATATTTTTTCTGGTCCAATTAAACAGGAGCGATTTTGATTTTCATTTTTGCAAAGCAAATTTCTTTGGATTCATTTTTACCCATTTCATTCTTGAGTTTTTAACCATCTAAGGCTTATTGTATTTCTTCTTGAAGGGCATTTAAAATTTAAAATAAAATTTTTGTTCCAAAAAAGAAAGTGAAAAACATACCTAAGCAATGCCATATTTCAGTCATCATAAAGTTGGTTTGCTTTTTTCCTCAGTCTCCAGAAGATTAACTCTTTTTTACAGAATTTTGTAAAACTCATGACTATAAGGAAATGGGTAACCAGTATATTTTTGAGAATATCACAGATACTGTATAAACACAGAAACTACTGAACTTCATCCAATATTTTCAGCATTGCTATCTGGCTTTCTAATGCTGCATCTAATGCCAGCTTCAAATTAATTTTAAACTGACTATCCAGGCATATTCGTTGGCAATCTTTAGGACTTAATCTGATCTACTGTTTTCATCTTTATCTCAGATTCTTATAATTTTTTCTCAATTAACCTCTCAAAATTTCATCATCCTTTAGTCTTGAACATGCTATATTATTTCAAAGTTTCCATGTTCTCTTTATTCTCTTATTAAAACCATATTACTTCTTACATTTTAACTTCTAAAGCACTTCTCCCTTCTTTTACCTTAGGAATACAGTTTTCATTAGCTTCCTTTGTCTCATTTAACAAAAAAATACTAAAATGCTCAATAGTTTCAGAAAAAAAGATTTTTTTAAAACTAAAGTTGTTCCTTATCTTCTTTTCAGCTGACACCCATTGTTTTTGTATAAAGAGTGAAGTGTTTTCTAAATGACTTCCAATTATTCTTTTTATGAAGTAACTGCACCACACATCTCAAGGTAATTTTCTTAGTTCACAATACTCCAGTTACACTGCATCAACAATTACTTAAAACCAGGCACTCGTAGAAAGGTCTGGCTGTGGGTCCTCCTAAAAACAGTTCATCTTCTCATAAAATATGTTTGAGGTAGATGAGATAAATATCCTCTTCAAGAGGCTTTTTTTTTTTCCTGCACAAACAAGGCTTGATACAATTGCTCACACTTCAGCATGAATTGCCATTTGAAATCTTCAGAAAGGACCCTGTGTAGTCCCATGCTGTTTACACAGCTCTCGTGTCATATTCACAGTCTAGTGGAAAAGTTTCAGACATTTTTTCAGTGGCTTTAGACACATATTTTTTAGGCTGTTTTATGAAGATTGTAGGCCAATTGCTCCAAATTGGCATCTACCTTTGATCAGGTTATTTGGCAATACTGACTGAAGTCTGCACTCAGTTTCTAGTATTGCTTCTTGATTTTTTTATTTTACAGTTTATTCTTAATTGCTGCCTAACTTTCAATATTTAGATTATATTCTACCAATGTAATTATAAACAATAAGAAACTCCCACAAACTGGGAATAATATCCTGACCCCATAAAAGCAAACTGGGATGAGATTTATATTTCTTGAAGTTCAGCACTGCAATCAATTGCTTAAGCAAAGGTATCCAGTGGTGAGTGAGATAACTGAGCATATTCAACCTGACTTGCAGTTGCTCACCAGAAATATGAGTTTCTCATAGATCCTGTGTCATATATACCAGTTGCATGCAGAACACCTCAGATGTCCTGTGTCATTTCAGATAGTTCTCACTATGTATGCTTTGGAAATTTAATCACACTTCAGATGTGTTGGTAAAATCCGTCTCCTGTGTATTTAATCAAACTCAGCCAAATCACAGAAAATAAACATTAGAAAAAATTATAGAAAATTTTGTGTAAGATCTCCCTTAAAAGCAGATACCTGTAGTTCAATTATTTTTTATATACTGGTGGTACAAGGATTAACTTGGTCTGTAACAGAATTAAGAGATCATGCTCTCATACTCTTCTTCCAGAGTCATTTACTGGCTAGATGTGAATATTTTGGTTTAAATTAATACTTTTCCTATGCACCTTATCAGAAAGTGACTTGAAATGAGGGAGAGAAATTATGATTACTTTTTTCCAAATTTAATGAGAAATCCCTTGGAGTCAGCATGTCCATACCTTGAGGGAGGGACTGACTCATACCAATTAGCAACAAAACATCTGGTTTCTATAGAAGAAATGTTTGATAGAGTTTCAAGTTTCCTTGGCCATAGGAAGGGACTGTGGTCTTATTTATTTATTGACAGAGATGCAAATATCACTTTATCACTAGAATCTCACTGTTTTTGCAGGGTTTGTTTTTTTAAAACTCCACTTCTGAGAAAGAATTATTAGCATTCTGTATTTTAAGGTCATTCCAAGCCTGCATAAAAAGGGAAATCCATTAGGAGGCAGTCCACCTCCCGTACAAACACTGCCTCTATGGTTGTAACATCTGCAAGGTTGTCACTGCCCCTTCACCAATCTGTACAGGGTTGTGAGCTCTGGCAGCAGGGAGATCAGGAGCCTGACTGGCTTGTGTCAATGCAGAAGTGGTGATAAAGAGAGATGCTGGCTCACTGATGCTAGAGGCCTTTAAGGCAAAGAGAGAAAACAATTCCTTGAGATTTGAGTGCTTCTACTTTGGTGTCAAGTAAAGAGAAAATTTAAAAAATTCCCTCCTTTTATATATAATTTGTGTTTGTCGGGGTTTGATGTGTATTATAGAGTCACTGCATTCATAGGTAAAAGCAATATGAAAAATTTGTAAACCTTATCTTTTTCTTTTCTTTTATTTAAAGTGAACAGCCAAATAAGCAAACAAGATCTCTCCAGAATCTTCTTGTATTTTATATAACCTAAGTCTGAGAAGATGGAAGGGCTTTTTTGTTGTTGATTAGATCTCTTACAGGAACTCTGGTGGCTAATCTAAGTCAAAACATTTATTGACTTTACATCTGTTAAGATTTGAATTCTTAGTAAAGCCCAGTAAAGAATTTGTTTTCTGTAAAACTAACTGCCAGATTCAAATTTCATCAAAGTTAGGTCCAGGCTCCATTTAATTTTATGGCATATCTATCTGTATTTTCATCAGTAAAAGCTTCTTTTTTGTGTTTAGATATACATTCTCATGTATCAGAGAATAAAATAACTATTCCACTTTACTTTTCTAAGTGTTGCAGACCTAATGCTAAACTTCTGCTGCAAAACCTTTATTCCCTATAACAATGATTATACCGGAAACAATTAATCTTCTCCATTCTAAGAAACATACTTCTTTCCAAATAGAATATAGTATGGGAATCAGCAATAATAAATAAAAAAAATCCAATTATTACAAAGGTATTGTTAAGAACAAAAGCACTTTTAAATATTTTCCCGCAACTTGCTAAAAAGAAGTGATCCATTGTCATACAATGGATTTGTTTTCAAACTTGATAATTTTTTTATGAGAGTTTTAGTTAATAAAGGTAACTCTTGCTTCAGTACATTAAGTCATATGACTTCCATTTGTCAAACTGTTAAAGAATAAGCATGATGCAAATTCATTTTCTCATTACATGCAATCACACAAAGAAAAAAAGTAAATGCCAAATCATTGTAGAATGATGTTCATTCTGGAGTACCATAAAGATCTGTTCTTAGTGTAGTATATGTGGAGCCTCTCTTCTTGATCCTTAAAGATCAAAAAATAAATGATTACTGGTAAAAATTTCTACATGGTTAAAGATTTATAAATACTAAACAATAAAAACAGTGGGCCAGCTGTGTAGAGAAGACATGGATTTTTTGACAAAAATGAATCATATGAATCATGCATATTTTAGTGTGGTTTAACAGATCATAAACGCAGGAATAGAGAATGCAGTCACATTCAACATTCAATTCTGAAATTTACTGAGACTGAGGAGGATTTCAAAAGCACAGCAGAGTGCCACATTAGCTAGCTACATGAGGTCCCCGTGCAAAGCTGTAGCCAAGGGAACACATATAACCTATAAACAGAAATAGGATGCCAGAAGTTTTCACATCTGTACATGGTATTTGAGACAACACTAACACAAAACTCTAGAGATTTCTACTTTTAAAGTTTTTTGAAAGGATGCTTAGAGATTGAGATGTTTCAGAAATAAGTGAGCAACAGGAATGAATGTGGCACACTGAGACAGTTTGGCCATACAGAACAGCATGCCAAAGATTGTGGCCAGCACAGAGAGGCACTGCAAAGCTCTGGGGATGTGCAGAAAGGATCACCCACACACGGCCCCGGTAAAACAAATAAAAACCACAAAACAAAACAAAACAAAATAACATCTGTATTTACCTGAGGCCCCTCAAGCCAGAAGTTTGCAAGAAGGCACATAGTCTCCTGTGGGAACAAACTGAACACACACAGTGCCATGGGCCCTGATGGGTTGCACCCAAAGGAACAGACCACTGTCATTGAAAAACCTCTCTCAATTATCTTTCAATAGTCATGGCAAACAAGAGAGATTCCTGAAGACTGGAAGAGAGAAAACATTACTGTTGTCTTCAATGGATAAAAGTAAGCTCAGGACTACAGGCCAATCAAGTCTCACCACTGTCCCTGGGAAGGTGATTGGGAAAATCCTCCTGGAAAGCATCCAAATACATGAAGGAAAAGAGGAGAGTAGTCAGAATGAATTTAGAAAAGAGTAATCATGTTCAATCAACCTGATAAGCTTCTACAATGAAGTGAATAGATTGGTAGGTTAATGGGCTATACTTTCACAGCAGATGTGATATTCTTCCATCTCTACATTGTGAGGGAACCATAAGGGTCACTATTTATCTAAAGTGCTGATCTTTAATATGTAAATCTAGCCTATAATTAAAATTTTTGACTATAGATTTAGAGAGAAACATTCAGAACTAAACAGCATGTGCTTGTTGCTGAGATGAAGACAGTTTAATGTCTTTCACATGAATGTTGCCAGCTATAATGGTACTCTGCTTTCAAATTTAAGTGCAGAATTGTCAATACAACCATCAAGTGAGTGACAGAAATGCTAGGGTCTTACAGTAGTCCAGGGAAAAGAAAAATTTCTCATACTCAAGGAAAATGAGACACCAAGACAAATACTGAATCTTCCCCTTGCTTTTGGAGCCTGGAAATCAGAGCATTTCTCTCCAGAGCAGAGAAAAAAGTAGAAAAGATTGGAAGAAAGAGTAACTGCACTCTGTCAGAAAATGCAAGTGGTGCCTCTAAATCTTCTGTCCAAGTATCACTACCAGATATTGTGCTAGAAGAATGATCATAAAAATCTTAGAATGTTTTGGACTGAAGGGACCTTAAAGATCACCTAGTTCCAACCACCCTGCCATGGGCAAGGGCACCTTCCACTAGGCCATGTTGCCCATCCAACCTGGCCTTGAACACTTCCAGGAATGAGACATCCAAAACTTCTCTGATCAACCTGTTTCTGTGTCTCACTACTCTTATAGTAAAAAATTTCTTCCTAATACCTAATCTAAACCTACTATCTTTCAATTTAAAGCCATTACCCTTTGCCCTTTCACTACATGCCCTTGTAAAAAATTCCTCTCTGGCTTTCTTGTAGGCTCCCTTTAAGTACTGGAAGGTGCTCTAAGATATACACAGAGCCTTCTCTACACCAGGCTGAACACTATTCGAATATTTCTGCCTTGTTTGTGTGTTTTCACAGCTGAATATCATGTGTAACATTTGTAGCACTCTCTCACTGTATTTCACTACAGAAGAAGTAAGAAAGAATATGAACTTTATTAATAATATTTAAATGCCATAAATTATCTACATTCTGTCTTTCCGCAGGAAGTCAGAAGAAACTGTGATTGAAGATCCCCTTTATTCTATTACAAACTTCTTCATTTGAGAAAGATGAGTCCTTGCACCTTGAATAAGTGGCTTCAGAACCTCACAAACACATTTGCTGTTGAATTAAGAAGCTTTGTATGCTGAATACCTCAGATTAGAATCCCTCCCACTGTTAGTGTATTCAGCCTGCCGAGAGGCTTCATCATTTCCACTAATGAAAAGCAGATTCTTTACACATTTGTTCTGTCATAATTTTTGTGGTCTGATCCACACACTAACTGGAGTGCAAGGACATTTGGTTGGATATACTACTAAAACATTCTTTGTAGTGCATGTTAGTTTTCATTAAGTAGGAGAGGATATTTTTATTTCCTCTAATAGAGTGATAAAATAAAATACATTTGGGGGTTGAATTACACAGTCACAGTCATCACAAAAGTAATTGTCATCAAGTAGCTGCGCCACTGAGGGTCTACAGTGCCGAACAATGCACTTTAAGAGTACACTTTTGTCTTTTAAGTTGGGCTTCTTCCACAAGCCATCAGAAGAAGATCTTTAAACAAGTTTTAAGGTCAGGGTTGTTTTGAATAATGTTCCAATGTTTCCCTGATAATTGCTTGGATTCTACATACCTATTCTTTAACCTAGTGACATGGCTAATAGAAAGTTATTTATGTTTTGATGCAGAGTTGTTTCAATAAGAGCTCCACTCATGCTTTTCTAACTCCAGATTTATTCTAGGCATGAGGGAATTGTACTTAAGGCAAGCACCTATAAAATAAATAAAACTTTTCTCTCAGCCCAACAGACCTTTTCAATAAAGGCCTTTATGCTAGAGAATCCCTTGAATATAAAATGTTACTTAATCAGTAAGTCCCAGCATTTATTAAAGCTAGCAATTTTTGTATTATTATTTTTTTTGCTTGTGAATAGGTGTATTTTTTATGATAGGCAATATTTCATCTTGAAACTTGTTAGTAAAACCATGTATCAAAATAATGTCCCTATTTCCCATTATGTTCAATATGAAGATGAAATATTTTACGAATTTTCTCTGCACCTGTCAAAATAAACAAAATATAATTTCCAGGATAATTTGTAATGAATTTTAAACTTCGAGTTCTTCTTGGCAAGCTATATTTTCATCTTTACAGTGTGGAAATAAAGAAGATTCATGTATATTTTTCTTTGGATATATAACATGCCACTTTGACTGGAATAAATGAGGAACCTTACAGTAAAATCTGTAAGATCTACTAAGTAACGCAGAAATTACTATGTGTACATATTTTGAAAAGGAAATAACTTGCTTATTAATTATGTTTCCCCACTTATTTAAATGCTATTGACAATATATTTGGTTTTGTGAGAGAAACTCCATGTAAAGGCTATATATTGATTTATGATGACAAAAAGCAGAAAAAGAATGAAAAGTTTATCTTCACCTTCAACAGAAACAGCATCTTATTCTTTATTTCAGTGTTAGAATTCTAATTCCTTGTTTGTGAGAGACCCCAGAGGTCTCCATGTGGAATGAAGAATGTACTTCATTCTCTTAACATCGACACTGGACTAGAAGAGCTTGAAGGTCTCTTCTAACCTTGATGATTCTATGATTGAAAGAAAACCGCAAAAGTACAGAAAAAGAATGCTTATAATTGAAGTGAGTATCAGTTCTGACTAAAATCCTTGTGGAAAATACATAAAAGGGCATTAAAAGTGCTCATAAAGGATCTGAAAAAGTAAAATTTTGAAATAATCACATTAAAGAAAAAATTACATTTATTTCCTGATTTCTGCACCCCTTATTATGACTGAGACTGTCTGAGATTTTTGGTTGTGTGATGTAAGCCGAAGACATAAATGGTGAAATAAAATGATTGTTCAAACCATAGTGATCCCAGCCAGAAACTGATGACAAATAAAATGAACCCCCTAAATATGAAACTGGGAGAGGGTTTACCATCTGAAATCCAGAGCACAAATTAATCATTTGTGTAATTTGAATGAAGTCAGTTGGAATTATAGCAGGAATGAATATAGCCCAATTTGTTAAAGATATGGTACTGTAAATACTGCACGGTGTCAGATGTACATCTGTTCAACAACTGCCTCAGCTAAATAGATAAGAGACTCTTTCGCATTAGCTAAAAGCAACCTAAACACTTAACTCAGACCGTCCCATTCTGTCAGGTTGCAGAAGCGGCCTTCAGACAAAGCATCTCTGTATTTTTCACTTGGAATCAAGTAAGGCATCTAAAATTGGTTTAAAGAAAGGAAAAAAAGAAGAAGAAAAAAAAAAAAAAAGAGGAGAAATTACCACAGCTCAGAAAGGAATAAAGGAAGGAGGGCATCATTCAGAATACAGCATTCAGACACTAACAGTCTGATCTTCAAAGGATTTCAACTAAGTCATTAAAATAGGAGGTTAGTTTTTAATGAGAAGGTATACAAAATGCCCAGTATAATTAGACAGTGGACTCTAAGGATTTACAGGACTTATGAATTTTTGAAAGAGAAGAAATAGCTGAGCGAACCGAGTTTAGCAAGTGCTATCCCTATATTTTGCACAATCTATAGTTGCAAGTTGTTTTGATATTATTGTGGTTTAACCCTAGCTGGCAACTCAGTCCCACAGAGCCTCTTGCTCACTCTCCCACCACTGGGATGGGGGAGAGAATCGGAACAATAAAAAAGTGAGAAAACCCATGAGTTGAGATAAAGACAGTTTAATTGGTAAAGCAAAAGCTGTGCACAAAAGCAACACAAGACAAGAATTCATTCACCACTTCCCATGGGCAGGCAGGTGTTCAGCCATCTCCAGGAAATCTGGGCTCCATCACACATAGCAGTGACTTGGTAAGACAGACATCATCACTCCAAACATCCATTCCCCTCCTTTCTACTTCTTTCCCCAGATTTGTACGCTGAACATCATCCCATATGGTATGGAATGTCTCTTTGGTCTGTTGGGGTCATCTGTCCCGGCTGTTATCACTCCCAGCTTCTTGTGTACCTCTATCCTCCTTGCTGGTGGGGTGGGATGAGGATCAGAAAAGGCCCCGACCTTGTGTTGGCTATAAATAGCTAAAATATCCCTGAATTATCAACAGTTTTCAGCACAAATTCAAAAGATAGTCTCAAACTAGCTACTGAAAAATAACTGTACCCCAAACAAGACCAGCACAAATATGTATACTTTGAACCTTGCAAAGCATTGTAAAATACCAGTTCCTTCCTCACTAGCAGTTTCATCGGAAAATCTTGCCATGGATTGTACTAGAGCATTTCATCTTCTCTCCCTGCCATTCTCCAAAAGTGAACATTACCCATTTTTGTTTCCTAGACAATCCACCATGTATACTTTACTAAGTTATAAAAGAGCTTACTAGGGTCAGTAAGTGGAAGGAAGGTAATGAAGGCATGAAGGATTTTTTTTTCTTGTTTACTGCTATGCAATTAAAAGGCTCACACTTCTGCACAAATGTACAATTTACTTGAAATACTGATAAGTCCTAGTGATTGATCAACATATCTTAATTCTAGAAAGTAATAAACATTTAAGGTAGAGTAAAAAAACATGAGTTATAGAGAGAGAGGAAGTTTAAGTGACATTTTGCTCACACGTATATGAAGCCTATGGTAGCTTGTTTAGAGTTATTATGTTTCTCTATGGCTTAATCTAGTCACTTAGTCATTGAGATGCTTGCTTTTTTTTTTTTTTCTTTGTCTCATGGACCCTTTTCCTTTACTTTGCTTGTGTTTTCCATGCCTAGATCTGGTGGCCTCCTTCTTGAGCTCCCTCTCTTTCTTTCTTTCCATATGAGAAGGTTTTTTGCATGTAAGCACTTACCATTCTTTTTTATTTTTAGGAAATAAAAGAGCTGAATGAACATTTTAATACATTTTTAATGGCCATTGCTGACAGACAAGACATTTTGTTGGTATTGTTTTGCAGTGCTATTATGTTAAAAGACTTTTATTTTTATCAATATCTATTGTGCCATCCTGTAAAAATGACAAAGACTCCCACGCTGAGCAAATTGAACAAGCTTTTCACTTCATTGAAGAAAAGGACCAGTTCTGGCTGCAGTGGCCTTTTTTTTGGAGAGGGGGAGTCATTGTTCACATTATATTGACTCTATAGTTCCTGTTAAATAATGTTCATGTATTATTAAAAGAATATTCATCTTTAGTGTACAAATAAGTTTCTTTAAACACACTGTTCCAGAGTACTCGCTCATGAGACTTGGTCTTCTGCTGCCACCTATAGACAAGATAAGGTATTGCTGCATAGTGTTTTTTACATAATGCAAATGACAGTGATATGCCTTCATCACAGAGTTTCAGAGACATTTCTCCATCTTTATGTATCAGCATAATTTAGTTTATACCTCAGAGAAAACCACGTAGAGATACTGTAAGGGAAAATGAAGAATTGGGCAAAACCATTGTCATTTTTTACATACTCAAAAACTTTTCAGTGTGGGATGAACATATTCTAGTCCATTTTTTCTCTCTCCCAAACTGAAAAGAGTTTCTTCTTTTTACTGCATATGTCAGTTCTGGTCTGTGTTCTATCTATTGTTTGTAGTGCCTCTTGTCTTCAATGCGGTTCTCAGTGACAGGGTTTTCTTGCATCTCACTCTAAGCTGGTGAAATACCCTTTTGTACTTCCTTCATGCTACTTGTTCTTTTTCTGTATAAGATTGGAAGGAAAATTCAGAGTCGAGGTTTTTTTCTTTCATTTGTAACACACAGTACAGATGAAATTCTGCCAGGCTCCAGGCCTCCTGGAGCTGTAAATCTCAAAACAGGCACTGCATAGATGTGTATCAGAAGGAATATCAACATTTGCCTCATTCTGCTGAATCTCTATGGGCACTGTGAAAGAAACCTCTGCTAAGAAATTGTACAGTGCGATGAAGTGTTAAAAAAGGTGTAAAAATGAGAAAACTTCAGTATATTGCCATTTACTCGAAGACGGTGATCCACCATCTATAGAGACTTGAGATCAAAATGACTCTTCTTCAGCAGTTCCATCTCTAGAGTCTTGTCCCAGCCACAGAAACAAGCTCCCGATACCGACCATAGTATATTGTTGCAACGTAATAACAACACAACCTGGGGGTCAACTCTTTCCTACGCAGAAAAAGACCATAATAGACTGTAAATACTGAAAGGCAACAGGTAATTTTGTGTGTGTGTGTTGCGAGGAAAGGGGAGGATGAGTGTCAAAATCTGAACTTTTAGATTTCCGAGAGAAAGTCTTCTACATGCTAGTTAAAACTGGTAAAAGCTAGCTGTAATTTTCTTTAACATGAATTGGACAAAGCAAAAGTGACACTTCCTGAGTCTTCCATTTAATAAAGAGGAATGAGACAACCACCAGCTGGGACAGTAAGCAGACATTATGTTTCTGTATATCAACTACTTAGACTGAGAAAACTGGAGATTGAAGTTCCTGACAAGTAAAGGAGGAAAAAAATATTAGCAAAAGTAAGAAGTGTGTGACTTCAGGGAACAGAAGGTAGCCTGGAAAGGATAAGGTGAAAATCCCTTCAGCAGGAAAGGTCAGAGAAGCAGGTGGAGATCCCAGATATCAGACAGATACATGGAGAAGGTGACATAGGGACCTTGGCTGATGGTCCCCAAGATGTCTAACTGCCAGCAGCAGTACAGTGTGAAGAGGCACAACCTTATGCTTGATTTTCCCAGACCTGCAGGAACTCCCCTGTGGTAAGGGGAAGATGAAACATAGATAGTGTAACACTGGGGAAACTGAGCAAGAGTGTGCCATAAATGAATGGAGAGGAAGCTCTAATTTTGATGGTTCTTAAATAATCCCCTATATAGCTATCTGCTGTGGTTGTAATTTACTCTCTCTAGTCCCCATCAGCATGCCAGACCATTTCCTGCCCAGGAGCAAAATAGCTACAAATACACAAAATCCCTAGTAAGGTCCCTACAAAGTCAGTAGATCCCAGCTGTGGCTTGTTCTTGTCTCTGTTTTCTTTGAAAGAAAATTTATTCACAAACTAAAGAATAAATCCCTTAAGTATAAGCATGATGCTTAAATTGTCACTGTGATGCTGGATAAGGGAGCTTCTCAGGAATCTAGAGCTGAAGAACCTCAGAGAGGCTATTAAATGTCTGTTCTTGATGGATACAGAGAAACTCAAACCTGTTGTGAATTTACAAATATTTTAATAAAACAAATGGGCTTTTTTTCTCTGATAAAAATAAAATAATTAGTGACATCTTTACCTACTAAACCAACATTTTTTTATTCATCAAGTAGACAAATAAAACTACTATAATTTTCATTTTCTTCCTTGCTTGCCTCCTCACTTTTATAGATTTCAAGGCCAGAAAGACCCATGAAATTTCTGATTGACCTTCTGCTTAGCACAATTTTTAACCCTCTTCAGTGCCTTCTCACAATAACACATTTGCATAACTACGTTTATCAGCTACAATGACCTTCCTCTTGCCTTCTACCAGTCATTGTAATTTAACACTAGGTATTTCCTATACTGCAGATTTTAATATGCATTTTGCTGAAGACAGGCTCATTTGTAAACACAGCCAGAATGCAAGTTATTGGTTAAATTTACTCATAGATGTGCATCTTGTCTATCACTACTTCAATATTTTCTTTTGGTGAGTTTTGTTTCAAATAATATTTTTTTCCTACATAGAAATAAGTTTAATTTATCTTTTTTAATTTTTAGTAGTAAAATATAAGAGAAAATGGTTCAAAACCAGCAGTAATAGATTTTACATAGCAGACTCTTATAAGCATAGGTCTTGTACTCTTGTTTTGTGCTTTATCTTATATGCAAAAACATGGCATAGTGTGCTGACTCAAAGTAGAAACAAGCTACTTTAGAGTTAATAGAGCAAGACAGTATTTTCAAATTATTTCTAGATATTTAAATGTAAACTGTAAAATAAATATTGCTACATTTCATAAATTTATCCTTCTGTGTTCTTTTTTTTCCCACCAAAATGATACCAGTTGCTATTTATTCTCTCCAATATTTATTAAATGCTAATAGAAATTACAAGGGCTAATTGCTGTATACTTTCAGAAACATATATACTACATATTTTGATGTTGTCGTTTTGAAGTCAAATGAACTGCTAAATAAGAATAAATAATGTGCACGAGAAGGGTCTGAACTTTTCATTTTGATGGAAACAGCAAAACCAATATTATTTTCACAGACAATAATTATTTTGCAAATATGAAGGAATTAACGTCCAGACTCTCATTCTCTTTTCAGCTTGTTAATATAAATTCTTACAGACTCTTCAAGTTCAGGTCCAATATAATATACTTAAATTTTATTTTTTCCAGTATGAAGTGAATAGTTTAAATATATATTAAAGGGTTTTGTCCTTATCAGCCACAGTGCTCATTCATTACTCCTCCCTTCAATGTCTCCTTTGCTTTAGAACTGGTATTTTTATTCATCTTAATGAAGGAGCTAACAGTATTTCATTGGCATGGATTGCTACCATGAATAAGATCTGAGAAATCAATCTTGGAGTAAGGACTGAAGGATTTGGCCCAATACCTATAAAATATGAGAAGATAATTCTTTCACAAGGAAGAAGAATTATCATCATCTATTGTCTGTTGAAGAACTCTGTGATGACTGCATTGCACAGCACTCTGGATAGCAGTAAATGACTATTGTACTTGAGAAGTCAGATTTATTTTGCACATGTAAGACATTATTTTCATTCCTGGTCTTCAAGGACTCTTCATTCAGAATCTAAAATGTTTCATCAAACAATGTAGCATCTGTTAAAATTATAATCACTTGCACCGAAATTCATATCAAATGATATACTGTACTTTATTTCCTTCCTATTTATTGTCCCCCAAAATAGGTGTCTCAACAATTTGGGAGATATATGGTAGGTTTATATGCCGGAAAAAAAGCATTCCACTATATATTTGTTTTCAGTTACATCAGAAGTGAAGCAATGTTAATTTAAAAAAAGAAGCAGGTTTTAACTGTTTATATGGGCAATGCAAAGACAAAGTAACAAAGCAAGCATGAGGGCTTTATTAATCTATTATGAATAGTGTTATTACCATGAAATATATTATGCAGATTTTAGTCAACTTTTGGTGTGATTTGTAAGAAATTAAACCACTACTTGTTAGTGTGAAGAGGAATCATACTCTACTAGACCTTGCTGTTGAGTCTTAACTGTAGGTAAAAGACTCAGGAAGACAAAAGAGATGAAAGAAAGGATCAAAGACTATGGCAATTGTCATTTTGGAATCCAGTTATAATTGTTTTTTTAAAATCACACTGAAGGCATGAAAATACAAACATTAACCTTATATTAACAGACTAATTTCTTTTGAATCTCTGAGTCTCCTTTTCATTGTCTTTTATGTCTTTGTTCACTGGATCATGCTGTGTATATTTATTTTTAACCCTGGAACATGCTAATAAATGACAAGGTAGGACAACAAAATCTGCTCTTTTTTTTTACGCTACTCATATATTTGTTTCTCATATATTTGTTCTTCTCATTTTCTCTAAGGGTCATGAAAGTGTTTCAAGTTTCTGTTCCTTTATGGAGAAGCTGTATAATCTGGAAACATGCTAACTTTCGAACTGGATTCTCTCTGCACTCCAGGAAATCCTCTGCCTCAAATGGAGGGAGACAGGTGAAGGGAAATTTACTTTTGCAGAAAATCTTCAGGATTTGCACAGTCCCTTGACTAACACAGCAATTCGACTTAATGCATATCTGTGTGAGAAACAGGCAGGTCTAAAACTTTTGTTGTATTAACATTGGGAAAGACTTGTATATACTTCAAAATTAGTTCAAAGTAAAGCAAAATATTTAAAAGCATTTGTTAGCTCAGTAAATCAGTACAGAAGCCATATCTCTTCTTTGAGATGCAGAGGGAAGAAGAGGCAGAAAGAGCCTAGGAAGCAAGAAACAATTATTTCAATTTTTTTCCCTAGAGGAACAAATAAATTATTTATTGAAAGGATCTGTGAAAGAATGCTGTCATTTTACCTGTAAGTTAGGTAGCTGATAAGTTTTTAACACTTCCCAAAGAAGAATCAAAAGCCTTGCCTGAAAAAGATCGTGAAGTTCACTGAAATATTAGCAGCTAGTGAGGGAAAAACAAGAAGAAAGTGTGGGTTTGTGGCTTGAACCTCAGTGTTTTATCATGGACAATCATGGACATGACCCATAAAACACTGTTAAGGGCCTTTTGTTCTACTCAAGTATTACATAAACTAAATTAGGTCACTCAGTTTAGAACAGGCCAAAGCATGGTACAGTGAGCTTTTACACAACCCTATAAAGTGATCTTATTTTCTACTTATTTTATATTCTAATTTTTATTTTGAAAATTGATGTAAATAATTTTAAAAACACTTAGGAAAAGCTTGGATACATAAAAATCTCAAAACTAAAACATGATACAATTAAATGGTACATATGTCATGTTAAAACAATTGGAAATGCATCCCAAGAGGACAAAAAATCACAAAAGATTAGAGACATATTTCAAAATACATCACTGAAGCAATCAACAATCATTAAAATGAACAACATATCACCGTAGGGAGTCCTAAATTAAAAATCCTTCATACTTCAGAAGTCAGTATAGTTAGTGTTGCCAATAGTACACTTGGGATTATTTTAATATACTATAGGATCTAGCTGTTTGGTTGACAAGCATAGTTACCCCTTTGATCAGTTATCATTTGTAATTTCCCTTTCTTTAAAATTTATTTTGCAGTTAATATTTCCTGAGGTTTATCATCAGTCCTCTGTTTTAATGGAGGAATTATTATTTATTACACAAAATAGTATTACCTCTTAGAAAGAGGGAGTATTACTTTTTAATTATTAGGGTTTTTTTAAGGAAGAAGAGGACACAGTTTGTCATATTTCATATTGTCCAATTGCTATGTAATGATGAGGATATTTACCTGAAGATGCTTGCTTGCTGATGGCTACACTTTAACTAACCATAGTACAGAAGAAAACAAGTTTGATCCAACATCACACTCCAGGATCTTTGAGTACCAATATATAGAAATATCAATGTCATTCAGTCCTGGCTTTATCTGTCACAGAAAAAATATTGATTTGTGCATTGAGGATTTAATTTCAGTGCCTCCTTTGGAGACACTGTTTCTATGACTTTTTTTTTTTTCTACTTGAACAGAATTTGAGGAAAAAAGAGGTAATTTCCCATTTTATTCCCACCCGATCTATTTTTACTATGCTCTTGATGTTACTGCAAGGTAGAGCACTGTATTCAAAATACTTTGAGACTAATTAAATTTCCTTGTGAAGTTTTGCATTAGCTTTACCGTTTGTATGAAGATTCAAGACTGAAATTCCATAGATATTCAGAACAAAAATCTACCACAACTCATACTTCATTAAAACAAAAACAATATTGGTGCACATACAGACTTTATAATAAAGAGGCTGTAACAAGAAAAAGATACTTTCATAAAACTATCTTATACAAAACTTGAGAAATGCTCTCCTTTGTGAAAGGACTAAATTACTTTAAAAATTACATGACTGAAGGGAAATAGTTAATATTTAGCAAGAGCTAAGTCTGATATTTACTCAGTCCAACCTATAGTTATTTCAAGTCATCAGCGATATGTTGGTGTTGGGACAGAAGCATCTAGGACTCCATTTGCTGTTATTGTGCCATTAAATTTCTGGAGGTGGAAGTAATTTCTGCTTGTGTTTCTGTTTTGATATGACATGCTCTCTGTGAAGAACGGGACTGCACCTACTGATATGTACTAAAATAAACACTTAATGCTAGCTACTTCTGCAAAGAGCAATGATGATCTCTAGTGGCAACAAGTTTTATTTCAAGCTTAGTGATAATAAAAGAACATTGTAAAGATATTTAGTTTAGGTTGTGTGTGCTGATTTTGCAAAAGTTGGGTTTTTTTAAAAAAAAACAAACAAAACCATTCAAATAGCAAAAGTTAATGGAACTAAATTCCACTTTTTCAGTATTTCTCTCCTCTCTATATGTATTCAAGATGGCAAATTTAGCAGTCCTTTTGGTAATAATCCAATTTTACATATACAACTGTCTGCTACATTTTTTCCCCAAACTCTTTCAGATGTATTACTTTCATAAGTACTTTAATCTGAGGCCTTAAAATCTCTAAGTTACTGTTGATATAACAACAGAAAATAACAAAATGCTAAACTATCTCTTTCGTGTACACAGAGTAGCTGTGTACTTTAGCTTTATACTGCCTTTATAAATTTGTAATTTATTTTCCAACAAATATATAAGAGTTTTGCCCCCCTAAACAGCAGCATTGCATTGTCTAGGAAGACATAATTAATAGTATGACTAGGAATTCTTGTAAAATTTTTTGTAATTAAAGAAGACTCAGGATTATAATATATTAGGTTTTCCATAAATTTGAAAGAAGGAAGGAAGGAAAAAACTCCACTAAAAATCAAAACTGTATTTTTTCCATACATTGTTCTCATTCCCTGATAACTATTTTATACTGAAAATATTAGGCCAATGGTGTTTCCTGATCGTCATAGTTACTTACATACTAAAAATGTTATTCCTCTCTTATCCTTTGTATAACTTCATAGCAAGGGTACATTCATAGATAGGTATAAGAAAGAATCTCAATTATTTGTGGTAATGAAAATTATTTACATTGAATTTGTGACCATTAGATTTCTGGTCAAAAATTCTGTGACAACACTTTAATCTGTGGCCCTTTGGTATGCCAAAGTACTACCTCTATCATTTTCCGAGGGTCACCTTAATTATTTTGGAGGACTGTATATGTTAGATGTATAATGTCAGAGCACAGCCTAACCAACAATGTACTGACAACCTTTCAAATTGGCATAGAATCATAGATGGTTTAGACTGGAAGAGACCTTTAAAGTGGAGTGGAGGGACAGAATCACCTCCCTCGCCCTGCTGGACACACTTCTTTTGATGGAGCTCAGAGTACAGTTGGCTTTCTGGGCTGCAAATGCACATTGCCAGTTCATGTCCAGCCTCTCATCCCGAAGTCCTTCCTGGCAGGGCTACTCTCAATCTGTTCATCTCTCAGACTGTGTTGATACCAGGGGTTGCCTCAACCCAGGTGCAGCACCTTGCACTTGTTCTTGTTAAACCCCATGAGATTCCCAGAGGTTCACTTCTTGAGCTTGTCTAGGTCCCTCTGGATGGCATCCTGTCCTTCAGATGCATCAACCCCACCACTCAGCTTGGTGTCATCTGCGAATTTACTGAGGATACACTCAGTCCTTCTGTCTATGTCATTAATGAAGATATTAAATAACACTGGTCCCACTACAGACTTCCTGAGGGACACCACTCGTCACTGAGCTCCATGGGGACCCTGAGCCATTGATCACTGCCTTCTGGATGCAACTGTCCAACCAATTCCTCATCCATCTAACAGTCCTTCTATCTAATCCATCTCTCTCCAATTTAGAGAGAAGGATTTGGGGGGAAGCTGTATCAAAGATTTTACAGAAGTAAATATACTTTACAGCCATATAAATGACATCTGTAGCCCTTCACACTGATGAAGTCATTCCATCACAGAAGGCCAATAGGTAGGTCAGGCAGGACTTGCCCTTGGCCAAGACGTGCCAGGTACCCCAAATCACCTCCCTGTCCTCCATGTGCCTTAGTAGAGCTTCTAGGAGGATCTGTTCCATGGTCTTCCCACAGAGGTGAATCTGACAGGTTGATAGTTCCCAGGGTTCTCCTTTTCCTTTTTAAAGATGGGTAAAGAAGAGTAAGACATTCTCTTTTATACTGGGACACTAATGTAGTACAGTTAGTTTTGCTAGCTATATCATAGTAACCTTAATTTCTGCAGTGGTACATGCCAGAAGCAGAACATTCAGCTTTCTTTTTCTACCTTAGCTTTTGTCTTCCCACATGCTTTTTTGATTGGCTTCACCTTTTCACTTACTTTTTAGGTAGTTTTTTTTTTTTTTTTTTCATGATACATAAATTATTACTATGTTTCAAGGAACTTATAGTACCAAGAAGATTTTGTTGCTTAATTGTTTTTCTGTCTTTAAGGGCAAAGAACTCAGGGAACTAAAGGACATGGGCTGTAAAACATATTCTTTAAGCACATCAAATGAAATCTCAAACCCTAAATTAGGTGTTAGGAATATCTACAGTGACAAACAGAGCACCAAGTTTCAAAATGGATCCTAAAGCAGCTAGTAATCTGAACACTGCTTCCTGATTAGAGTTAGTCAGTGGACAAATGCTGAGAGTCAGAGAAAATCTTCACTTGCATTTTCAAACCCAGAGGTTTTTCCTGTTCTGGAGTATGATGCTGTACTGTAAAAACCTAGAACTTTTTCCCAAAAGCATGAAACTCTGCTTTAGTTCATGCCCCCTTGTTATATAATAAATACTCTTTTTGCCTAGACAGTGAAAGACTGTTTTCAAGCCACAGTTCTGTAACCTGCCTGAGCAGTATTAATACCGTATTTCCTTTTTCCTTGTAAGATTTCCAAAGTATAAGGTATTCTAGAGTTTTACCTTTTACCTTTTGAAAGTCCTAGTACTTTGTCATCTTCTGAGTCAGAAAGAAAGAACATAATATAGAATGCTTTGCTATTTTAACCTCAACAGCTTGTGACACACAGTAATGATGGTATTGTTTTGCTACAAAAGGAAAAAAAAAAAGTTTATGTCTGAGTCATATTTTCCCTCACTGACACTATTGGTAGGAGAAATTCATCTTTTATAAGAGAAATTTGCAGCATGAAAGTTCTCCTGACTGTCTGATGATTTTATTTGGATTTTTATTTATGTGAATTTGACACAATTATAGTAATTACTCACTATATAAAGATGTACACAGCCTTTGATATTTTCCTGGCTTTCGCACTGCATGACTACACAGCCTTTGCTATTTAGGAAAAGATAGGGAAGCTACAGCTGGTGAAGCAGCTGTTGTCTTGCTTAGAAGTTGTAGTCAAAACTAGCACATTACTACAGGGCTTCCAAAATTGCACTATTCCATACATTCTTGTGGGTACAATTCAAGGTGTTAATATGTAACTGGTCCTTAATAAACTGCATACTTGAGGGCTTAGATGCTTGGAACCCTCTTTCTTTCCTTTTCTATTAATACTGCAATACAGATCACTTGGCATAATGTGATTCCAGGTTCCTGAATAGGCACATTTTGGATTTAAAGTAGACTATTCCCAATAAAATTGTTCGACCACATTTATATTTTCCTGATTAATCTTCCAGCCACCCATTTTCATTCAGCATTTAACCTGAAGCAGACTGTGACCTTTATCTATACAATATTTTATACTATGAGAGTAATTTGTAATACTTTTGTCAGTATGTTTGCATTTTTTTAAAATGGTCTATGCACACACGAGTTACACAAAAGGACTGGCAACCAGAGTTGGGCAAAAGAACAGAAAAGGTGCAAAATACTTCTCTTCACTCAAATTGCCCTGAAGCTTCTCTTTTTTCTTGCTGTAATCCTTCCCTCCCACCCTAATCACCTCCTCTCATTGTAGTGGAAAGTGAATTCTTCTCTCATAGTAAAGACCTTCTCCTTTAGCATCTTAGTTTTTCTCTCCATACCACCATCATCATTTCAGACCCAGTAAATTCCTTCCAGCCTTCCTCATCCACCACCTCTTCTGTCACCACTGCCTAAATCACTGGAAAGATTGGAGCTGGCTCTGTCAACAGTCTTTTGCCTATGACAATTTTACATAAACTTTGTCATTCTTTCCAGTATAATTGCTGATAACAGCTGGTTGTGCAGGCACTATGCACATGTGTTCATGTATTTAATTATACATATTAGTCTAGTATTTCTCGGATCCCAAAAGAAAAATATTTGAACATGGACAGCATGCTACCATCTGGGATAACAATGAGGAAGCCATTTCCCACTGGAAGATAGTCTAAAGGCCTGAAGATTATTAATACTTCAATTAAAATCTTCTCCTAAATATAAATAAAAAAAACCCAGCCACCCAAATTCAAAATTTAACAGATGTTAAATCCCTTTACCCTGAAGAATTCTAGAGCTACAAATCTTAGTTTGCTACATCCAAGAACAGGTCTGCAGGTGTTGAAGACCAGGCTTAGAGGAAGAAAACTTTCTAAGCTTCTCATTTGCATGGACTGTAAGGCTGGGAATTTGATGTGTCTGATTTCATATACACTGATAAAAATTACTTGTAATAATCCAGGTAGAGCTCAAATCTGGGACTATACCAGGGCATCAGTCACCCTTAAGAAATTTCTTGATTCATTTGGTAACTGTACATGGTCAATTGACTTAGCTTAGTTAATTTGTACATGCTGAACCCCCTTAATCAAATAAATATTAATCAATTCCCTATTAGTACCAACATTAATTCACTCTTCATTTTCAGGTCAAGTCACTAGTTGTTTTTGGAAGAAAAACTGGGTGGATATTTAGTAATAGTTCACTGCAAAGGTTGCTCTATTAGGACAGTATGAAAACTATTGCGTCCTATTTGGCTATCTTCACTATAAGATTTTCAACACTACCTAAAAGCAGTTGTGTGTTCTGATCCTCTCTCTGTCATCATAAATTATGCAACATACACACTTTGAAATCTCTGGGTAGTAGGATATGATGCCAGCTTCACTGCTTCTTCAGATACTTCAGTTAATTCTTCAGAGCTTCACAGATACTGAGGGAGAGGTATGAAAATGAATGAAACTGAAAAAAAAATCAATATACAGTGAAAATAATAATTATATCTTAGATCTGCAAGTATACCACAAGATGCCTTCCAGGTCAGGAGATCTGAAACTGCAGAGCCTCATGCAGTCACTCTGCATCGTGTTCATATTTTAAGACGTGGACATGTGGCTACCAAAAGTATTTGCAAATACAATCCTGAGAAGTGCTTGGTCTCTGGTACTTAGATGAGAACCACAAAATCTTAGGTTCTTCCTATGCATTTTAAAGGCACAACCAAGACAGGGAAGCATTTCCGTAATTTTGTCTACTTAAGGATTAGCATTGCCCTCTGGAAGTTCCCATTTCTTCCTGTTGAGTGCGTAAGGACACAACTGGAATATGAAGACTCAGTTCAGGTTTCCATCTTAGTTCACATTGCATGATGAGAGTTAACCATTAGGAATAGGATTCACACAAATCAGCAGGCTGAGTTGGGTATTGCGTAAGGGTAGGGTAAGAGGAATTTCTTGCTGTCAGCCATGAGCTCCCTCTGGAAAAGGTACTTGACTGTGTCAGTCATTTTTCACAAAATGCACCTGCAAGATCCAAATTAAAATCTTCTTACTTTTGGGAAAAGGATTTAAAGACTTATCTCCTAAGCTGCTCCATTATTGCACTCTATTTTAAGGTGCTGTTCTCATAATCTTACTCAAAGTCGTTCCCCTCTGTAAATCATAGCAATTGGATCAGAGAGAGAGGAGTATGGTTCAGAATGGGTTTGTACTCTGATATGTACTTGATTGTTTTATAAAATAACAGACACCTGAAAAGAGTGTAGAGAACACTGGATGTCTTCTTTGCATCATGGGCATGTTCTGAGAACTGACAGTCCCTGTAGATAAACACGTGGAGACAAATACAAAAGATATTTTAAAAGTACAGATATAAAAATCAAGCAGTAAATATAAATTTGATCATGTACATGTAGTCAGCAGAAATATAGATAACTAGGGATTTAGGCATACACAGAATTAAGCAGCACTGATAGAAGAGGTTGTGAGCTCTTTCTAGTGCCTTGTATTAAGCTCTTAAGGAATTTAACACCTAGGTAGGTACAAATCCTAAAATTACTCAGGACCTAGAGTGTTTGCAATGAGAGCAACTAATTTCCCCTCCCTTAGCAGAACGCAGGATGTTATTTAAAGCACCTTAATCTTAAAAATGGTAGTGAGTGTTCATGTTGAAAGGTAAAGGATAAAACCAGCTCCTAAAATATTTGATCTTGAAATCCAGTAACATGCTAGCAACACTAGATATGAAACTCCTCCTGCCACAATGAATAACTAATGGTGCACTGAATAATTTTAGGCTTTTGATGAAGATATTATATTTAGACATGATAAACATGAAATTAAAACATTGAGCTAGGAATTGGTTTTGCCATAGACTGTATACAAGGGAAAAATGTATAAACTATGAATCAAAAACCATGTCTACCTTGTAGTCCTCTTCAAAGAGTATGGATAAACTGCCTGATACACAGCATAGATGAGATCCCTCTACTGCGGATGTAGGCAAGACTAGTTTATCTGAAAAGATGGGAAGTAACAGATCCATATAGACTGGTTTGTCTTCACTCTTATTTATAAAAAGCAGTAAAGAGGTCACCTACTTTTAGTAGAGATGATTAAAACAAATTCCTATGAAGTCTGTTGTTCTTGATCTGCTGCAATGTTGTTTTTCCAGGTCTGTAGTTATAGATTATAGACATCTACAAAATAATTGGAAGTTTATAATTTTCAAAGCCAAGCTCCAGTTATGGAGAAAAGAGAATTAATATTTTCCTGTTCAAATATTTTTTAATGACAACTATAAAAATAACATGACCATAGACCTAAAACATACATGAATCATTTCCCCCCCAAAAATTTAAAATGTATTTTTTCTCTATTCTGAAAATGATGCAAATATGATTCCAGCTTTAATTTTACATTATTTTCAAATAATATTATAGCATGCTCTTTTTCTATACTCATTGCAATGATTTAAAATAATACTTAACTAATTGTTTTGATTAAATTAAATCTTGGCTTTACTGCTGCAGT